>NC_052506.1:49372202-49412420 GCF_014356525.2 Nilaparvata lugens | reverse complement strand
TTCTATCGGATCATCCCCAGTCTTCACACCTGGTTTTGTACACTTCACCTTCCCCTCAATAAATATGAATGATTTGCTTGGAAGGCTGTACTGATACATAGAAGCCACATGGATGCAAGCTTCATCTGAAGGTTCAATTTCTTGACCCGAATATACTGTATGAGTATAGAACTGAAATTTAGTAATATCATTATAGAACTCGAGTTGAGATTCAACATCGAGAATTTCACTAATTGCTGTGCCATACATGACGCCAATCTACTATAAATCCCAACTTTTCCAATATTCTCACGCTTTTTGGAGATATAGCACATAGCTTTTTAGGTGTTGACTCTATCACATTCCAGTCTCTAATGAGCTTCTGTGAGCAAATGCTAGTGTGAGGTTTAGAAACAAGAAATCCCATTTCAAGTTCTTTGTTTTTCACAAATGTGAACTCTAATTGTAATTATATCCCCCCGGAATCAATAAACGATCCTTCTCAACCTTTACATTAATGCTTTGAATTCTATGTGTGTTTAAAGGCATATAGATTATTGGATTAGTGGCGTTTTATTTATTAAATACCCACTAGGTACTCCAGGTGAAAACTCGTATATAATATGTTTCTGTTTGCCATTAGAGTAACTCCCACAGGCTATATTGCACTCAACTACAATAGAGTCAATATTTGTTATGCTAACTAAATGCTGAGAATAATACTGGGTGCGGCAGGAAGGGTGGATGTTTTTAGAACAGGTAGTATTCTGATTTGGGTAGTCGGATTGGGCCAGCTGAAGTGAACATGTGTTCGGTAGATCATACCATTTTTTCTAGTCATTCTTTAATCGGCATCATGGATTCGTGGGATGTGCAACATCGTGTGTTTACTTACGACAGTTTTGTGCGTAATAATGAGAGTATCATTACAGTTCAGCGCGAGTTTCGTCGTCATTTCAATCTTGCAAGAAATGAAAATGTACCCACTCGTAACACCATTTTACGTTGGGTAAAATCATTTCGTTCAGTAGAACAGTAATGAATAAACGACCACCAGGGGCTCATCGCACTGTACGCACTCCACAAAATGTGGAAAGAGTTCGGCAAGCCTACTCCGTGTCCTAATCGATCTGCTAGGAGACATTCTTCTGAACTGAACATTAGTGATCGGTCAGTAAGGCGTATTTTACATAAAGATATAGGATTTCATCCTACAGAATGGCCATGGTTCAACAATTGAATCCTGGCGATTATGTAAAGCGGCTGAATTTTGCTCGAGAAATGGAGGCCATATTTGACCAAAATGAAAACATCATTTTGTTACGACGACAGATGAAGCACTTTTCATTGAATGGTACCGTTAATCAGCAGAACTATCGTTATTGGTCAGATGAAAATCCAAAATTAATGCATGAGAGACCATTACACAGTCCCAAGGTGACAGTTTGGTGTGCTGTGAGCAGTATATTTGTTATTGGTCAATACTTTTTTGAAGATGACAACGGGACCACTGTAACTGTATTCTCAGAACGTTATAGACAGATGTTCACTGAATTCTTCCTTCCTGAATTAAGAAGGAAACGTATTCCTATCTGGCAAGTAGGGTTTCAGCAGGACGGGGTGACAGCTCACACAGCAAGAAATTCAATGGAAGCAATTCGGGCTGTTTTTCGTGGTCGCATCATTTCTCGGTTTGGTGACATTGATTGGCCTCCTTGTTCTCCAGACCTGTCCATGTGCGACTACTTCTTGTGGGGTTTCCTGAAGTCACGTGTTTACCAGCATAAACCACGTACACTTCAAGAACTAAAGGGAGCAATTCGTGAGGAAGTCGAACAAATTGGCAGGGCAATGTTAGAAAGAGTACAATCCAACTTCCGAGAGCGGCTTGTAAAGTGCATTGCTGAAAACGGCCGTCACCTGTCTATTGTTTTCAAACATTAATTTTCCAAATTGTAAAATAATGTGAATATTTTTCGTAAATAAATGTTTTTTTATGCATAGGTAACGACATATTACTTTTTTGAAAACCGTTCATCCTTTCTGCCGCACCTTGTACCATTCATTTGGTTGTGATATAGCATTATCAAAACCAGCATTTTCCTATTGAAGTAGATGATGTAAAGTCAATAGGCTATCAGAATGAATTTCGAGCTTCATAGTATTTGTGTTGCTCTTATATTAGTTCCTTTTAGTCACTATTCAATTTAGTCTTTAAAGCTAATTAATGTCATCAACTTCATATGCACCTGTTTCAAGATAAATTAATTTATTTCCAATTTGAAGCTAGAATTTTTACCTTTTGTAACATTTGCAATGCTATTGTAAGTACAGAAATTAATCAATCCAATTTCCCATTCTTTATTTTTATCCAAATCGAGAATTTCTTGCAAATATTCATAGAGGTGACTTGATCTAGATTGTAATGTAATAACAACCATCTTATATGTTTTTGCTACAAATACTGGATTACACTGGTTTGCAAAAAACAGAGCATAAGGTGTCCACATATATCTGTATGTAATGGTTGCATGTACTCAACATTGTAAAAAATATTCACACCTGTTTCTTTTTTCCAATATTTATTCAATTCATAAGGTGGTTGTAAATTACCGATTGGATCAAAATAGTAACATTTGATCCCCGTTCTTATAACCAACCCAGTGTATACCATGTCCAGATTGACTGTCTAAATTAACTATATAATTCTCATTTTTAGAATTTTATTAGGTAATGTATGTATCATGTATACACCTCGTAGGGGAATTTGTAATAATTTACACCATTTTATTAGATCATGATTAGACAATTCACCATCAATATTCATTTTTTCACTTCTTTGTCTTTCTATGTTTTTTTAACTCCTTTTTTACTTTTTTTCTTTGGGAATAAACTCACACCATATGATGAGGGGAGGTTGGGGGAATCAAAATACGACCCCACTTGAGATTGGAGGTATGGCTTCAAATAGTAACCTCTACCTGCAATATGTTGTTTCAACTGAGCAATAGCTTTTTTCCTCAGCGAGGTGCTATGAGTTTTCCTAACATTTGTGCTCTTCTTCTTCTTCTTTCTCAAACCACCAACAAACACTGCTTTAGCTTTCATCACATTTGTTACAAGATAACTAAGTGCTTTTCCACTAAGAGATGTTTTTGGATTTTTGAATATCTCCCATGCAGCATTTGCAAGAGCTCTGTCTGCAATCGCTCGCGACTTATTATCTATTTTTGAGTGTATGCTATATCATGTACCTTACAGGCTCTATCTAATGAATTTATACCTTGATCACCTCTTTTTAACCCTTGATCAACCTTGGTTCCTGGGCCATAATACTGATAGCCAGGGAGGTGAATTTCCGGTGAGGCATTTATCAATTTATTTAAAATATTCGATGTAATGTCCCCCGCAGTACCCACTATACCTTTGACAATTTTGCTAGCCGAACTTAAGATTCCTCTCCCTCGTTTCCTAGAAGATGACTTTCTTCTACATACCATTTTTCATTACCTTTCAACTCAATAGTTGAACATCAACTGAGGTTAATTAATCAAACACTTAACCTTAATCGAGAGACAAATACATTGTCTCACTAAGTGCTTTATATATTACTACAAAGTTGGTATGTTTTAATCAATAGCGAATTCAATTTTCTATCATCAAGTGTCTTATTAACACATTTGTTAAGTATGTTGTAAGTTTTGTAGAAATTGCAAAGAATTGAACATTCATCAATCATAAATCTATACCAATGTCTTAGACTAACATCGAGAGAAGCATCTGATGAATTGCCACATGATTTGATATAAGATAATGTATGATTTCTTACTAGCAGAGATTCCTGCATCAATTGAGTGTTTCCAAATCCCTAATCTTATTTCGTACATTTTGTATAGATTCCAATATTCTCTCACTATCATTTTGCATTGAATCATATTTTTTCAAAGCATATGGAAAAGTAATAGCATATTCTTACAACATATTATAAAGAGAAGAACAAATACTATTCTCCATATGATTATCTTCATTGCACAACTTCTCCTTCAAGTGTTGTAAGCATACTGATAAAAATAGATTGCAATATCTATAGTGAGTGTGTAGTGCTAACAGATGGGAGAGAATGCTGCAACAAGGTTGAGACCAACATGTGGTGCATGCGCATGCGCACAAGCAGCAACTATAAAATAGCTTCTCTTGTAATTGTACACTCATTGACTGCACAGTTACAAGAGGATCCATTCTTGCATGAAAAGTGTACTATTCTACATCTTCTACTTCTACATTCATTGACTGCTCAGTTACAAGAGGATCTATTCTTGCATGAACAGTGTACTATTCTACATCTTCTTTGACACAACAAACAGGTGAGATTTAAAAACAATATTACAATTTATTATTATTATTCTTATTATTATTATATTATTATCATTCACTACAATATTTACATCACATACTACTTGTAAAGCATCCCACTGCGACATGCTATGACACTAAGATTGTTCAATTTTAACAATCTTAATGTCACTCCATGTTGCAGTGGCATGCTTCACCATTATTGCTAAATTTTCACAGTTGTATTGAATTTAGCGACTTTTGTTGGAGTAATTGTGGAAGAAAATCTCTGAGGTAGATATACCTCAGAGATTTTCTTTGTAGAAGCGATTTTTATTTTTAATATAATTCGTCTACCATGACAATTTGTTTCATCATGCGTGAAGATGATATTGTGCAGAATGTCTTCCGCCAACTCGCGCAGAGGCATCCATGGTGTTGGGGATGGCTGATCAAAATCATCATCATCATCCTCCCGCTCCTCCCGCACCACCTCCTCTAGTAGTGGAGTGAGGGATGAGTTTTCACACATGCGTTTCTGTTAAATGAAAATCTATGATTAGTAATTTATCATAATTTGTTTCAGAGTATCGAGTTGGTATTGACAGATTATCAACACTTCTCTACAGAATCTCAAAGTGAGTAATAACTGATATTGAAATGATTTGGATAAATAATATTTCTTGCTTCATATTGCAGAATCCAATAGTGATCCATCAAATGCATACATCAATTAATAAGCAAGCTCTTTCAATGTACTTGCAACAAATAACTATCAACTGAATCAGTAATTTCTTTAACACATCACTTCAATTATATTCTACTATTTTATAGCAAAAATAGTATGCATCATGATTGGTACAAATATTTCATAGCATAATTCAAATAATAGGTATGATCAGTGCAATGTAACCTTCATAATAATGATCGTGAAATCAAAATATACATCTTATTCAATTTTTGACTGAACTCTAATCAATTCAACTAGTATGCTTGATCGTTCAATTTCAAAAGTAATCATTATAATATCATGAATTCAAAATATACATATTATTCAATTTTTAACTGAACTCTAATCATTTCAAATAATTTAATATCACAATGTGAGTACATGTAATGTGAACAGATCTATTGGAAATTAGTTTTTCTCAGTAAAGTAAGAAATTTATCAGATAGTAGCATGCTTTCAACCTAATCACTTCAAATAATTATATTTCTTGATTTCATAAAACAACATAGAAGTTGCTCAATTCAAATGAACATATCAATTTCAATGTAATCATCATATTCATGAATTCAGATATACATCTTATTCAATTTTTAACTGAATTTTAAAGTAGAATATTAATAGTTTCTTTTCCTATATTACAATTCATTATTAAGAAATAATTCTTGTTTGAAATTGACTTTCAAATCTAATCAGAATCATCAATTTCTCACAATAAGTTGAACTCTAATCATTTAATATCACAATGTGAATGCGTGTAATATGAACAGATCTATTGGAAATTAGTTTTTCTCAGTAACGTAAGAAATTTATCAGATAGTAGCAAGCTTTCAACAAATTAATGACAACATATAATAGTTTTATAAAGATTTAAAATTATCTGTTCACATTACAAGCTAATAATATTTGAAATAACTAACCTTTGAGGGTACAAAGATGGTCTCCTTATCCTCCTCATCCAGAAAGCGCAGCTTTCTCTTCCACTGTTGCTGCTGCTGCTGTTGCTTGTTGGAGATCATGGTGAGCCGTACACGCCTCGGTGCCCACTCCAGATGTGATATGGATGATAGTGGACTGTCCGGTACGATAATTTCCTCACTGCTCAAGTCCCTCTCCACAAAGATACCACAGCTCTTCAGTGGTGACTTGTCGCTGTCGGGTGTAGCAGCAGCAGTGATAGTGGTGGTTGGAAGCTTCTTCTTCTGCTGTGCAGCTTGCGCTGCCCAATAAGATGGGAAGGAAGTGCTTTGTTGAGGAGGAGGAGTGTCTGGTAGTATGTAGTCCTGATGTGCAGATGATTATGATGAGTTCATGATGATGATATATGTAACATGAACGTAACTAGTGCTCGAATGAAGCTGGCAAATCCAATAAGTGCTACTCATATACTCATTCGTTTCTCTCTCTCTGTTTCAGGTTGAGTGAGAGATAGCGCATTTTCCCACGTACACTAGAGAGAGAAGTTAAGCACATCCTTAGCACACAAATGCATTCTGACACGTGCAGCAAGGTGCATTCAAAGATAAAAAATATCAAATCTCTCACAGCTTGCCGAAACTCGTCCTCTGTTAGATTCTGCTTGTAAGTATTGAATTTAAAATTAAAAACAAAAATTACTGTTTTCTCACAATGCACTAATATAAAATTTCTCAGTTCCAGATATAATATCTCAAATAACAATATCAAATCTACTCATTGATTTCCAATTAGCATCTCATAACTATGTAGAGATATTAAATTTCTTCATTAAGCTCTTGATTTTACAGACTTTGAATGTACATTTTGAATGTATGAACAATATAGTATCAAAACTCCTCATATAGGTAAGAAATCACCTTGCTATGCTTTCAACGAAGGCTGTTTCAACCACCCCCACTCCACCACCCTCTCTCTCACATGAGCACACACCATGTCACATGACCAGTCTTTGACAGCATCCAAATCTTGTTTCAATAAGTCTGTATGACATCATTTCTCAACTATCTTACTATAAATACCACTGCATTGATCTGCATTCGTTCAGTTTGATAGTGTCAACAGTGTAGTAAACATGGATACTTCTAAGGTGTTTAATGTGCCTATGCTCTGTGGTAATAAATAAAGCCTACCAATGAGCGGTTTGGTTTGTTGCTTCTATCAGAAAATTTGTGCAATGACAACCTTGTGACAGACATTGGAAATATTGATTACACTGCTGGGGTTTGTGCAGGATGACTCAAATCTTGTGCCTATTACAGAACCTTTTTGTGACAATATAATGCTTGTGAAATCTGTGCTTTGGATGATTGTGAGGCAATGGATAAGAGACGCTTTGTTCTAAAAAAAGATATATGTGATGCATTCAACTTATATTTGAGAGGCGAATTCTCTAATATGGTGTCAGCTAAACATGGAGTCAAAGCAAAGCTGCCTTACCTATTGGACAGTGGAAGTGATATGTCTCAAAAGATTCTACAAGTGCTTGGCAAAGATAATTACAACGAGGTGAAACAAAAATACCAGGAATCAGTAGGGATACCTTACAAAGTGGAGCTTGCAGACGTCCCAATTGCTACATTGATGGAAGAGCTACCGAGATTATTGGAGCAGCTGAGGAAGGAGCACTTCTATCTACTAGACTTGGACATAACACAGGACTTTGCTGGAATATTTAACAAGAGTGGAATGTGTGATTTTCTAACTACAAATCATTGTTTCTGCTTTCAAGGAGAATATAAAGAAGACTATAATTTAATTGTGAATAATGATAGAACTGTTGGAATTGATTGCCTTGGGTTAATAATAATGTGAGAGTAAAAATTTATAATAAGTTTATTTGTCAAATCACAAGCCCTGGTGTAAATAAGCAGAAAAGCTGTGTTTTCGTAACGGGCAGAAGCAGAATCGATTGCAGCGCACCCAAGCGGGCAGAAACAGGAACACTCAAAGAACTAGTTCTTTGACATGAATTTTGCTTTATGTGTTATGAATTTTTTGGGTTGTTCAAAAGGTAATTCTAAAATGATTATTGGATATTTGATTCATTATAGTGAATTAATTGCTTTTTATAACTCAGATAACTTTTCCACAATTGAGAAGCCTAATTCCAAAAGGTACTATATCCACTTTGGAAAATTTTTCACAAACAGAGAAAAACATCTCATTTATTATTTCACGTATCATTTGATTTATTTCAAATTTCAATGCAATCAGTATTTTTTATGTATTTTTTTGGTAATAAATTTATGTTGATCCAATTATTGCAACTTTTCCCAAAATATTTCAAAAATTACAGGAGTCATGGATATAGTACATTTTGCCTCAATTGATGGATATAGTACATTTTGGGAATGAATGGATTGGATATAGTATCTTATGGAATTGTAGAATGATATGAGAGCAAATAAAGTATTCTTGTTTTATTGAAAGTCATGAAATATGCCATTCAAAAGTCTGAAGTAGTTCTAAAATGTTAAGATTAATTAATAAAGTTCAATATATTTCTGAATAAGTACTTGAAAACAGCTGCTGTACCTTTTTGAGAAGTGCAAAAGTCTTAAATCTTGATGAAAATGCATGTCTGAATAATAAGCCTATTAAAATAGGTCTTCATTGTAGAAATAATTGTTTTCATTGTCTTCATTTACAGTTACAGCTTCTTCACTTAAACACTCTTTGTAGAATGGATGCTCTTCCCAGTTGATTCCAACCTTCTGTAAAAGGTTTCGCACATCTTCTTTTTTTGGAGGTGAATGGTAGCACAATGTTTGAAACATTTCTATTCTTTTTGAAAATATTGTGTTGAGTACCTGTTCCCCGTGTAAAACTGCTGCACTGTTATCAATCTTGGAGTAGTACGGTCAAATGTAATCACTTTAGCATCAGTGATATTGAAACCCTTAATAACCTTCAGGAATGGTTTGACAGCTTCATTCCAATTTTGAATTAATACTGTATTTGATACATGCAGAGTTCCCACTGATGATAGTATTTCATTGTAGTCTTCAGGATCAATGATTTGTAGTTTCTTCCTCAGTTGTTTCTCAACCAACCCAAATGCTCTATCAGCGGGTAAATAGGAATGGCCTCGAACCGGAAACATCCACTCCAAGTTGATTCCTTGCTTTGAACAATATTTTGTAAGCATGAAAAGCATAGCATAGTTTTTATTTTGGCCCGTGCAAGAGTCATAAAACACACGCAAAGTTTCAATGTGTCTATTGAGAGGTGCTTCAACAATGATGGGTAAAACCCTATTCAAAAAATGAGATAGACAGGAGACTATCTGATTACTACCTCTCCCATATTCACTCTCCAACCAACTATAGAAATGAACATTTTCTTTTTCTAGTGATGCCTCCAAGTCATGAATAATGATTCCAAACGTAAAATACCATAACTGCCGGGAATAGTAGGCTTCAGTTATCTGAGTTTTTGGTAGTGGTTGGTTTTGCATAAGATCAAAACACTATTGTTATGCTGTCCCTGGGTCGTAGGTTCAAATGCTTCAAAAAACATTTGCTGCGAGTTTTATGAAGGATATACTTTGCAAGCAATTTCTTTTTCTCCTCAGGATCAGTTTTCAATTTCCTACATAATTTGAGATTAACACATTCACTGCAAATATCAACCTTCTTTGAACCAAATGAGTTTGAAAAATATTTATTATTATTAACAATGTTAGATATGAATGAAACAAGGTTTATTATAATTAATTTATGATGCATTATCGATTAATATTTAATAATGAATTCTTATTTTCTCAAGGATGGTCTGTTGATATCAAAACATGAACAGATGGGATATAGTACGTTTTGGAATGATTCCATACAGCTGGTAAACAAGAAGCATTGGATATAGTATCTTTTGAAACTATGGAGGATATAGTACCTTTTGTAACTGATCAGTTCAGGGATATAGTACATTATGCCATGAAACTGAATTTTCAACATCAATTTCTATGTGTTAAAGTATGTTTTGGCACAAAACAAACTGCAGAAATCGATGGAAACGATAACAAAGTATTTAGAATGACCAAAAAGTGAATTTGAGAAAAAAATGGATTTAGTACCTTTTGGAATTAAGCTTCTCAATTATTAGTTACTTCAATTATGCTAAATTTTATGCTTTATAGGCATGTCAATCAATGAGTTAACTTTCCATTTCCTATGCTTGAAATTTGTAGGGGTAAATTATTTGAAGTAACTGATTGTATTTCATTATTAATAAGATATTATTTTATTAACTAGAAGCAAGCATTCCATTATTAATAAGATATTATTATGTTATTAATTAGAATCAATTGCCTTCAGAGTCAATGCATGTTCTTTGAATCAAATCATCTATAGGTAGGCCTACCTACTTGTATGAGTAACGTATTCAACTTCAAAGGCCTATTGAAGCTCTATCGAAAAAAAATCCAAATTAATAAATGAGTGCTTTACTTTTGGCATTTTTGGAATCTACGGGTTATATTACACCAAGAGAAATAAATATTGTAAACGTTTCTTAGGCAATTTTATTTTAGCAGTCCCCTTTTTGATCATTGGATAGGTACGGTCCCGGCTGATATACTTAACCTTCATCCGCTCGCGCCTTGTGGAGTCACACCACCGCTCGCACCGCAGCAATTTTGCCGCAATAGGTTTTTCAAGGTTTATTCATTCCTGAAGTGTGTATAATATTTCTAATGTCACCAATTACAAATACTAGCCTATAATATAAGTTATTATAGGGATATAATTTAATTTAAAAAATCACATAGCCTATAATCTCCTATAATATCATATGCTAGACAAAATTAAATCATATAGAATATAGACCGTCATCCAATGCATCTCAAGCTCTTTAAAAATAAGTGGTAAAGCCGGTAGAGACTATAATGATTCTGTTGAATATCTATTATCATTAGGGGTATTCACGATGTTGGAATTAGACTTGCTATTCGTTAAATTGAGTTAGCAAATAGCAGCATCCTGCTATTCGCTAAATTGAGTTAGCAAATAGCAGCATCCTGCTATTAGCTGAATCAATGCTATAGTAGTACATGAGAAAAAAATCAACAGCTTCGGAATAGTTAATAGCACGACTTAGCTCATTATCTCCAAGATTGTGAATACCCCTATTATATAAATTATGTCAAACATATAATATTATGATTATTGACACATGATGATCTTAGTTCAAATGTTATAATAGTTGGTTCATTACACTGTAATATTTTTCATCACAGATATTTTATAATAATAATATTGATTTATGTATGACTTGAACTATTATAGTGTAATACTATAAAAACTTATTTATATAAAATGTCAGAAAGTGGTTGAAATAAAGAAAACTTGAGTTACTTCACACACAATTTTCGATATATTTATTAGATAAAAAAGTGAATATGATATGATAAAAAGTATGTTATATACATAATCTAATCTACTTCCATTTCTTCACGTGGTTGTAGGCATTTATTGCAATTTGTCACAGAAGATGAATGATGCTTACAAACATTCAAGTGGCAAAGGTTACACTCCCGCTTTGTTCTGTTATTTTTTCTTGGGCCGCAAATGTAACAAATACCAGGTCTATGCTCTGGTGCTGGTACATCATTGACATCTTTGTATTTCTCCAAAAACACCAATAAATCTTTTGGCAGAGAATAGATTTTTGATCGTTCTTTCAAGTTATCTGCCATCAGTTCCAGGGACAATTCATAGAGATACTCCCTTCTAGAGTTTTTCTTTATATCTGGGGAGTTGAATTGAAAGATCCTGTGTGAGTTTATACCAGCACAGTCAAGTAACCGGAAAAATACTACCATAGGCCATCTTTGAGTTCGCCTAGAAGTACTTATTCTCGAACACATCAAGTCTACAGTATCAACCCCACCCTTTGTCAAATTATAGTCACAAATTTGTATAGGCTTGTTTTTGTCTGGGTCTGTTGTGTCAGAATCATGCATAGTGGACAGCACTATAACTGCTTTCTTTTTCTTTGTAATCATGGAGACCAATGTTTTGTCATCTTGACACCCAAACATATAGCTGCCAGGTACAGAGTTTTTGTTTACAGTTATAAACTCAGGTGGGATCTCCTTCTTATTTTTCCGCATGGTTCCCAAGCATGTTATTCCCACACCAAGTAGCGATTCTGCCAGGGGAAAGCTGGTGAAATAATTGTCAATTGTCAGATTTCGATTTGATTTCTTTATGCATTGCACTAATCTCATTACCAAGTCATACGGTTTATTTGACAGCTCAAAAGGACCTGCAGGCTGTTTTCCACAGTAAATTTCCAAATTGTACGTGTAGAACAAACGGGAATCACACAAAGCATAGATTTTCAGCCCATATTTAGCTGGTTTTTGGGCCATATACTGAATGAAGCCACACCGCCCTCTAAATGCCACCAACATTTCATCAATAGTTGTGTACTCTCCCAAACTAAAAGAGTTCTGACTATTGCTGTTGAAAGAATCTACAAGATCTCTGATAGGGGCCAGTTTATCGTTTGAACTGCGCCTTGTTCTTGAAGTAATATCATCAAATCGCATACATCTGAGTAAAAACCTGAATCTGTTTTCACTAGAGTTAGCCCTCAATACCAACAATCCCGTCCCATTTGCCGAGAAGTACTCTGAAAAATCAGCTCGGTTTCCTCTTTTTATTGCAATCAAGAACAAGGCTCCAAATACTGCTAAAACTTCGGCCTTTGTTGTAGGTTTTTAGTCCCTTTCCCGAATATTGACCCCTCTTTGATCAGCAAGTGTTTTTCGTTCAGTTTTCTTTTTTTCTATGTAAATATTTGTAAAACGTACAATATTTTCCACAGTATCAGGTGTGAATATTTGCGAAAAACATTCAAGGCGAGTTTTACAGTGACGAGCCTGTCTTTTAGGGCCAGGAAGAGTTTTTATAATATTTGCAGACCTTGTTTTTGATGGAAGTGAAACAGTATTGTTGGCCCAAATCGTTTCCCCATCTCTACCAATATAAAATTTCATACCATCATCTGCAGTGTCATCTTCTTCATCTCCAGAGTTGATGTCTGTGTCTGTGTCACTGTTGTGTGAATTGTCTTCTATTAGCTCAGGACCGTAGTCTGGATCATCCGAATCATCACAATCTGCGGTGAAAAAGGCGGTTGTATTCTCTTCATCTTCTTCGTTTTCCAGCTCCTCCAAAACACGGGCGATGTCCGCTTCGGTATTGTAAGTTTCTGACCTAAAACGAAAAAATTATAGATAATATAATTATAAGTACAGATATACTCACAAAAGATATAGCAATTGAAGTTATAGTAATTATAAACTAATGATTTGCAACTGGCAAATCTCTTTACAATATTTTACAAGTCATAGAAGAACACATTTTCTAATTCAGATGCATTGTAGAATGAATAATAATGGAAAATTATAAATAACAAAATAAATTATAGATAAGATTTTTATAGATCTAGATGAGATCACAATAGATATAGCTATTGTAGATATAGGATACATTATAAACTAATGGTTTGTATACCTAACTGATGAATTTCTCTTCAATTTTTACAAGTTTTAGAAGATAACTTGAGAATAACACATTCTAATTAAGTATGAAATTAAAAGGATGCATTGTAATGTGAATACTAATGACAAATTTGAAAAGATATAATTACATTATTAAAAAAATTTACACAAAAAATATCCACAAGAACGCTCGCGTCGCGGCAAATTTGCCGCTCACCAGACTTCACTTCCTACAGTACTGCTCTGTGCTCAATCAAGTCTCCAACTGAACTGGGCAATGGCTGGAATATTGACGGAAGATATTGGGGGAAGAATACATGCGCCTCCCACTACACTCTGATCGCCTAGACAGAAAATATGACAAAAATCCCGAAAACGCGGCAATTTTGCCATGGGAGCGAGCGGATGAAGGTTAAATAAGAATCGTGAGGCCCATTGACTGCCTAAATCAATATGCCTTCTCAGGCAAGGTTCAATTGGGGACTCCTGACCAGGAAAAGCTATACGAATATTAAAAATTATTATTATAGATTACTGTAACACATAATGTAAAAAGTGTATTCAAACAGGCGAACTAATTCTAATAATTATTGTTGAGATAACTATATCTTGCTAGAATAAACAGGTTCTCTTATAGTACTTTAAATAACACATAGCCTATTTTAAAATGGATAAATATCTATTGATTATAGAAGGTAACTAGTACCCTTGTGATATTCCAAAATAAAACATGATTAGTTTCGACATTTTCAATAAGGACTCTCTTGACAATGACATAATTAGAAACTGGTCATGCTTATTTTGAATATATTAGGGTAGGCCTACTAGATATTTTTCATAATTAAACATCAAAGTTGCCTTATTAAAATGAATACTTTATTAGATATTCATTGGAATTAGAGTAGCCATTCAAACTCCTTGCAAGGAGTTCTAAAAGCTTATAATGTTCTAAAAGCTTATCAATTTTAATCAAAACCTTGGAAATATAGTCTAGAAGGTAGAATTAAAAGTAATTATATTTGATGTGGCTTGGAACATAATATTTTCAACTTTTGCGTGAGTTATTTTTCATATTCATAGAATTATTACCCATTCAATGCAGTACATAAGTACTATTATTTAATTCTTAATGCAATATATAATTGTGATAGCTTACCCTATTTTATATAAAATTCAAGTCTATTATTTTACATGTTACCTATAGCATTTGCCAGTCAGCAATGTTAAATAATTTTATTATTTCCAAAAGAAGCAGAAGCCATACAGAGTTCGATGCTGTTGGGTTGAATATAGTTTTAAAAATCCCTCAAGTATGAACCATCAAAACTTATTTTATTAGCTTCTTGTCACTTGCTGTTTTCTTAAACTACCTGAATTGAAGCAGTTAGCTGGAGCGATCGCCCAACCCCCCAGCATCAATCTCCATGTAGGAATTGGTATTAATCAGTGTGTCCCAAGGTCAAAAGAACTTGTTGGTGAACAACATATTTTTGGATACCATGAACAATTCATTCATTTCTGTGGTCAGTAGGCCTACTTCTCGACCGTTTGGTTTATTTGACTCTTCAAAAATGTACTGCATAAAGTATTATTGGTTCTATATTTAGATAAACAAGTTTAATGAAACAAATGGAAATATAATCGATTAATTGCTTGATCTGAAATGATGATTATCTACAACATTTAGTAACTACAACAAGTTAGTAGAACTAAGTGATTTGAAAATGAATACCAAACTGTAAATACATAAATCTCTCTCAAAACAATGCAGGTATTTCATCCATGAATTCAATTATAATTTTAAAAGGTGGAATCACTGTCATTTAAGCTATTATTCAGTGTTTTTTACCAGCACTTGCTGGTTGAATTTTTGAAGTCATCTATTCATAGTTCTAATGTATGGTCATTTATAAAGTTCAACATTCACTCAAGATCAAGATGAACAGTTGAAAAGAGTGTTTAAAAAACAATGTATTCACTCATCATTCAGGGAATAGAGCTGTTCATAATATTTGGGATTTCCTCCATAATGAAATAATTTATGTAACAAAATCTAATAATGTGATAACATTGAATCAATAATCTGATCTTAAAATGTTATCACATTATTAGATTTTGTTACATAAATTATTTCTTTATGGAAGGAATCCCAAATATTATGAACAGCTCTATTCCCTGAATGATAAGTGAATACATTGTTTTTTAAACACTCTTCTCAACTGTCCATCTTGATCTCATGTGGTTTCACGTAGTTTCGAAATATTAAAATTCCTGTAAGCTATTGATGATTTTGTAATTCAGTCAGTTTTTCAATTATTTTAGTCACATACCATATTTATGTCTTACTATTTGGATATCTAACATCAAATCAATAATAAAACATCATGGATAAACTTTTTGAAAAAATGGGAAACTGTATGAAATGACATCACCCACATATAGTTTAAAAAATGTATGGAATTTGATCTTACCTAACTAACTTATTCTATCTATGGGTTCCAAAGAATTTTTCCATCCTGGTCAACAAAAATGAATTCATATGCATTTCCTTTGAGCACATTCTCTTCAATATTTTGTTTGTAAATGGTACCTGAAAAAGAAACATATTTAATCTTTCAAAATATATTTTGGAGATAAAGTGAAGTTAATCATCAATGATAATACATAGGCCTAGTTTGAACTTTGAATAAATTAGAAGTGAACTGGGCCTCAATAAACTATTCACATTAGATAGACTATACATACTATAAGTATATAGCCTACTTACATTCGTAGCACATAACAGAAAACACTTTAAAGTTTTATAATATAAATTAAAACAGGAGACACATGACATAGATAGATTAAAAACACTGAAAAACTTACATTACACTCTCTGCTCGGTCGAGAAAAGGGACACAGTTCCTCGAAAATTTCCGATTATAATGTAAGTTTTTCAGTGTTTTTAATCCATCTATGTTGTGTGTCTCCTGTTTTAATTTTTACTATTTACATTGATATACCTGGCATCACGCAATATATCGATCAATAGAGCATGAATAAGTTTTTCAATATATTACTATTTAAGTTTTAAATGAGTTTGGTAGCAATGGTCAACCAGAAAAATAGTACCTATTTTATCTTTTTTCAATGGCAGTCTTTCAATATTCAATTACACTGACTCTGATCAAATTATTTCTATAACAATCCATGTACTAATTTTGTTTCCAAGTGAATTTGAATTAATTAAAAGAAGATTAATTCATAGATAGGTACCAAAGACAAAGTAAATGTTCTAATAGTCAGGTTAGTTTTGTTATTGTATTGATAAACTATGGGTTTACAATATTTTGAGGTGCAACAAGGATAATGGAAGTTTAGGACTCAGAATGTAATGGAATACTTCAAAGTCAAATGATGATGTTATTTTCAATAAATCTGTTTGTGAAAACTACTAGCTGCATTATAAAAAATGTATTTTGTGATTAGGTCAACTCAATGAAAGTGTAAAAGATTGTTAGCATGAAATGCTATCTTATCTTATCATGAAATGCAAAATGTTATCTTGGTTGAATAATGTTTTGAATCTGATCATTTAATGTTAATCTAATCAATCAAGTTTGAATGAGTTTAAATCTAAATAGTTGATTTGATTTCTCTCTTTCTTGTGATAATTCTCTACCATACACAAACTGGCTAGTCTAGGATTTACATTATTATTAAACACTAGAAATTATACTTTAAATAAATAAACTTTCATCAACTTCTAACTTCTTGAAAATTGAAAAAGATAGCAATTTAGACCTAGAGACTAGGTTATTAAAGGCCTACTACAGTAGGCTACCTGAATAAAAATTGTAAACATGCTGGTAGGCTACTTATAAAAATTATATCAAATTGTGTACGGTAGATCTAGCCTACTTTATTATGAGAAATTTAAGTCTACTTACTTGAATCCTCTATCACATCAGCAATTTTTAACCATATTCTATTTTTCAAATAGGTAATTCGTTGTGCAGGTCTGGAAAGTACAAAACTTTGAACTGTCGCATCAAATTTATAACGAATTTCATGCCTTTCTGTAGTAAATCCATTTTTAATTTCTCTTGTAAAAATTATAAGAATAAAGAAACCAATAGAAATATTTTATACCTCAATTTTCTACTGCAAATTAATTCCACAGTATAATAGTAGCAATCCGAAATCTGACAACCAACAGCAGAATAATATCAAAACAAACCATCCAACAATTAAAGATTGAGGTTGAAAATAACATGGCGTCTGATCCAGAGAAAGATTATTCTGCCAGTGTCACGTGATCAGAGCAGAAAAATATTTCCAAGCTGTCTGTTCCCGTTGACAGAATCCCGAAATTAGTTCTTTTTCGACAAAATGGTTCACAAGCAGTGATTGGTCGAAGCAAAATAGCATTGTGTTGATAGGCCTTAAAATGAACGGCAAAATGAATGACAGTTCGTCTCTGATTTGAACAGTTATTTTTTTCTGCTCAACTTTCTGCCGATGGGTGAACACTCCCATAAGAACCAATGTTAATTTAAAGTGAATTCTGTCGTCTGCCCGTTACGAAAACACACCTTTAGGTAACCATATTGTAGACTTTATTGCCTGTCCAGATACAAGATTACGGGAAACCTTCACCTCTGATGCAGCCAAAATGCATGGTTTTACATGTTTGGAAGCTACAATCTATAACTACAGTTTAACAAATAGAGACAATAGCAAAATCTTTGACCCTATTCATGATAGCTTGTCACTTTTGAATGATAGTAGGAATTATTTCCAAAATGCTCCAATTTATTCTGTGTCATTGGCTAAAATGTGGAGAAAACTGACAGATAATTTGAAAAATAGTTGTTGTCTGGTCTATAATGATCTTCTACAGTATGTTTACTGGGGTAATAGCAATACCAAGAAATTGACTGGAGTACAAGTGAAGCTCCCCACTGACCCACAACATAGAAATGAAATAATTTCTTATGTTATTTCTGCATTCAGTTTCAATTTACTACCTATCAATTATGTACAAATTTTTGAGGATCCATCAAACAAAAATAATATCAGTTTCTCACAAAAGTGCTATATTAAGAGTGGTGAGACATATTTCTCCAAGTCAACAACCGTTTTCTCTACCATATCCAAAGTTGTTAACCTAGATGAGTTGGGCATTGTAGCAACAGGTAACTTGATACCACAAGTCTTAAGAAAACGAGCAAACATAACTTGTAAGCTTCTCCCATACCCTGTTAAAGAGATACAGCCCTTGTCTCCTATCACAGTGCTATCAGCCAAGAAGCGTAAGCTAGAATTGGATGAAATTGATCTAAAACGGAGGGAAATTGAGTTTTTTGAAGCCACACAGTCATTTAGGGAACAGCATAAGCAGCTAGCAGAATTTGAGAAAGAAATAGAAAATTTGAGAGAGGAACTTGAGCTATATTTCCATTCACATTGGCTAAATTTTGATCCAAGTGGAGTGTACAATGTGACTGCATTTACTGTGAATAATACTGGGAAATTCCCATATGTAGGTGTACTGGGGGAGAAAGATGATTTGAAATATGTTTACTTTGTAAAGGGGTGCCATAAAAATGTTTTTATCAATGCATACAAAGCTATCAAAACTCTCAAGAAAGAGGGTTATTTTGTAATCCCTTACAGTGACAAAAAAGAAATAATTTGTCTACCAAGGGAAGAGAAAATTTGTGTAATTACAGTCAATGGTATGACAAGCTATAGTGGTCATACATTTCCTAGAATAGAATCACTTAAGTTTCTGTCAGATGTATGGAAAAACTTGGAAGACACTCCCTTCACACAAAAAGAAGTGGAGCAGTATAATAACATCACAATGCTGGAAATTAAAGGTAAAGTGAAAGTAGGGGATTGCAGAAGATTAGAGAATCTACAAGAAGAAACAGAATTAGTCATTATTGCAATCAAACAGGTATGCTGTAGAAACAATACTCGGTATATTCTACAGTTTGAAAACCTGGAAGCATTGTATGTTCAAACTATTGGTTAGAGGAAGAATTTGAAAAGCCAAACATAGATTTGAATTATAAAATTAGAATCAAGCTAGATGTTTTTAAATATACACCCAGTAGGAATAAGGAAAGAGTTACTTTCTGTATTTGATTTGGCCATAGATATACTTCGATGTATGTATAACAATTTGAAAATAAAGTGACATTGAGTGTTGACATTGACCTCTCCCCCCTTCTCCTCATTCCTCTCTCATTTTTTCTCTCCTGCTAAACAAGTGGAGGAGGAGAAGGAGTAGGAGGACAAAGGAGGAGGACGGAGGAGACAGCAAATCAAAGGTTAGTTAGTTATTTGATTGGTGTGTGCTCGTGTGAGAGGGAGGTGGAGTGGGGGTCGTTGAAACAGCCTTCGTTGAAAGCATAGCAAGGTGATTTCTTACCTATAATGGAGACTTTAAGTCAGACTCCACTGATGCCGCACCAAACACGTTATCCATCTCAGTACAGTAGCTTGATGTTGTATCACCAAAGACAAGATCACTACTGACAGATTACCTTGCTCTAGCTTATTATTATTATGAAAAGCACACTCTATCGATAATTTATTGTACTTCTCTCACCAAGCACTTTACTATAAAGTTGATATGTTCTAATCAAAAGGGAATACAATTTCCTATCATCAATAGAGACTTGTCAAGTATGTTGTAATTTTTGTAGAAATTGCACATTCATAAATCTATCTCTTAGACTAACATTGAGAGAAGCGTTTTAACACTTGATATAGAATAATGTTTGATTTCTTACTAGCAAGGATTCCTGCAACAATTGTGGTTTATCCCAATTCCTAATCTTATTTCGTACATTTTGTATATATTCCAATATTCTCGTACTATCACATTTTTTTGAAGCAATATGGAAAAGTAATAGCATATTATAAAGAGGAGAACAAATACTATTCTCCAGATGATTATCTTCGTTGCACACTGATAAAAATTGAGTGTTGCTAACACTAGTAGGGGGGATATGACAGTTTAATCACACTTTTTTGCTCGAAATCTCCCTCCCCCCTCTCACATCCCTCCTTCCCCCGCCCACCCCTCTCCCCTCGGGGGGTGGGGGGTTGTTCTAAAAATAGATTTTCCCCCTCCTACACCTCTCACTCCCTCTCTCTCTCTCTCTCTCTCTCTCTCTCTCTCTCACACACTCTCTCTCTCTCTCTCCCTCTTCCTCTCTCCCTCTCACTCTCTCTCCCTCTCTCTCTAATCTAATCCAATCTCTCTCTCTCTCTCTCTCTCTCCCCCTCTCCCAGTGAGGACGAGGGGGATGAAGAAGGAGAGAGAGATATATCTCTCTCTCAAATAGATTTCTCCTTCCCCTTCTCCAGTATAGATGAGGGGGGTGGATATCGATTATCGACTATCAACTAATGGATGAGAGAAAAAATGATTTCCCTTTGAGGGAAAAATTCCCTCTCTCTCTACATTTAATGCTATACTGACAGATAAAGTGAATTGAGAAACTCCCTCTCTCTCTCTCTCTCACTCTCTCTCTCTCTCTACATCTAATGCTATACTGACAGATTAAAGTGAATTTAGAAATTCCCTATCTCTCTCTCTCTCTCTCTCTCTCTCTCTCTCTCTCTCTACATCTAATGCTATACTGTCAGATTAAAGTGAATCCATATTTCTACAGAGGTCAATGATCTAAGTTCTTTTACATTTTTTATCTGAAATATCGTACAAGCATTTCCAAAGTTCATCGGAATTTGTAACAACAGATAATGGCGAATCATTTGTACAATCATAATGTAGATGAACTGTGTCTAGTATATCGAGTAATTCGAATATCTCAGATAAAATTGGAAAGTGCACATTTTCTGTTTTTGTTAACAGCAAATCAGCATCTTGACATCCTGATGAAAATTTAATATTCTTTGCAATTGAATCAAATTTGTTGAATGAAATTGCCATCAAGAGACGAGTTAATTTTTTGAATTTTGAAAAACCATAATACTGCATGTTAACACCCCCAATGTTTGGCATGTGTCTCTGTTCTATAAATTGATAACATGCACACTGTGTACTTGTGAGCATCAACAGATGGCTGAAGGGGGTGTGTCTCACTTCTATAAAAAGATTGCGGCACACGTGCTGGTGTTATCAGCTCTAGCTCTGAGCTGCTACTAAACTAAAAAGTGAGAGGAATATTGGAATGAAGAATCATTTGAACACAGAAAAAGTTTATTCACACATTTCACTACAACTATTCATAATTTCATCTTCAATTTTAATTAACTTATCTATACACAAATTATGAGGACAATAATAACATAGATAGTCTCTTATGTCATTTAAATTAACCGTGCATAGAAAAATGTCTTTTTATTGTTCTGCCAAACTGTAATTTTTACGAGTTGATTTCCTAATTGCACTTTCACACTCATCATAATAATCAATACAGTTTTTTAACCTCACTTCCAACTTTTGTCAGCAGCCAACCACTTTCTCGGGTCCATGATAAGCAAATGAATAAAACTAAGTGTAGGCTGGGACTATTATAGAGTAATTAAGAGGCCTTTCTTCATTAATTGTAGACAGGCAACATGTATGTGCTTTATGCAGTCTCAGTGCATGCATGCAATGAACACACTGAATCTCTTTTCCGTTGTAGAAAAATCCATAACAAGTGAATTTTCTTTTCTGCGAATTTGTGTACATTGCGGCCATTTTCATACTTTGCATTCGATTGTTTTCACACATGAAATTATTTGTTTGATACATATTTTTAAACAACAAAGAATTATATTGTTGAGCACTGAACAAAGCACATCGTCCATCAGGCCTATTTTTATGAATGTTACACACACCATAACACCATAAACTAGTGAAAAAGCTGAAATTGGGTTTTGCAAAATCCTCTGGTATACATTGAACGTTAGTATAAAATCTTCTTAAAAACATTGCTTCTCAGTTCCTTTTGTAAAATTTTTTTCATAACTTACAAGGTAATCACGTATTAATGAGTTGGTGTATTCTAAATCCCTATCTTCCCATTTTATTTTATGATAGTGACGTTCTAACCATGTTACATCATTATACAATTTTGCACTCAATTCCGTCTTTGCAGATGGCGATTTGAAATGGAATACAATATAATTATCAAACTGATCAATTATGGCAAGTTCTTCCACAATAATTTGATTACAATCTTGTTTAAACCAGTGAAGATCAACTGTAGCAATTTTCGTAGTCATCTACTTGTCCACTTCTTTCTGTTCGGTGGGCTCATCGAATCCTCCGTCTTTCTCCCCCTTCTCCTCCTCCTTCCGTTTCTGCTCCTCCACCTCCTGTGGCTTCTGGATCAGTGTACTGCACCTTGGCTCATAATAGAAACTATCAGAATCAAGATCACACTGGATACCAATAGACTGAGTTTGCACTTTGTTCTTACTCTCCAAAATATCAGAACACAAAGAATAGGACATTTTAGATGTTACCTATTCAAATGTGAAACTGATAATGAGCCAAATTTGTCAGGGTGCACACCTTATATAATATTGTGCACAGTGCACTCTATCAATAACATTACTGAACTTCTTTCACCATGCTTGTCAGAGATGTGTACTCCATCACACGATTGCTAATTAAAATGCAATAAGTGGAAGTATTTGCAGGTACTGCAGTATTAAATTCCATTTCAATACAAACATCTGTTGAAGATTTCATATGACTTGTTTGGTGTGAACAATCCACAACAACCAGCAGTGTTGAATCACAAAACGTCTTAAAGTCGATTTCTGTTCCAAGTTCGCTATTGATTGTATGATTATAATACGAGAGAGCAAAATCCAGAAACATTCTGTATAATAGTTCTTTTTACCTAGCAGATTTTCGTATGGATAATACTTGCTGTTCAAATATACTTTCACATTGTAAATACCACGGCTATCGAAATTAGATATTGATTTTTTAATTTTATTCTTACGATCGGTTTGAAATGCAATTATAACGTATTTTGGACTATCAAAAACCAATATGGTGCGGACTGCCCAAGAATGGTTAGGTGAGTTTTGCAAATTTGGTGATTCACAAATTTCTCAATGGCGGAAACTCAATTTCAGTGGAGTGTCAGCATCAAGCAGTCTCAAAACTTATATAATATTGCGCACAGTGCACTCTATCAATAAAATTACTGAACTTCTTTCACCATGCTCGTCAGAGGTGTGTACTCCATCACACGATCGCTAATTAAAATGCAATAAGTGGAAGTATTTGCAGGTACTGCAGTATTAAATTCCATTTCAATATGAACATCTGTCGAAGATTTCATATGACTTGTTTGGTGTGAACAATCCACAACAACCAGCAGTGTTGAATCACAAAACGTCTTAAAGTCGATTTCTGTTCTGAGTTTGCTATTGATTGTATGATTATAATATGAGGGAGCAAAATCCAGAAACATTCTGTATAATAGTTCTTTTTACCTAGCAGATTTTCGTATGGATAATACTTGCTGTTCAAATATACTTTCATATTGTAAATACCACAGCTATCAAAATTAAATATTGATTTCTTTATTTTATTCTAACGATTGGTTTGAAATGCAATTATAACATATTTTGGACTATCAAAAACCAATGTGGTGCAGACTGCCCAAGAATGGTTAAGTGAATTTTGCAAATTTGGTAATTCACAAATTTCCCAATGGTGGAAACTTAATTTCAGTGGAGTGTCAGCATCGAGCAGTCTCAAAAATGTCAGTCTTAAGTGATCTTCTAAAGTTATGTAGGGCATTCTCTATTGCAGTTTTGTAATTTTCATACTAACGCTTGTTCCAGTTGTGGACTCAACACAATTTAGGTTAGTTGGTGACCTCAATAAGACGAGTTCCTCTTTTAAATTTGAAATTATTCTTTGAAAATCATCAAAAAACGGGAGGATTAATTTCAGCGGTACACAGAAAGTGAATTTATTATCTGTTAGCGCATATCCTGCTCTGTCAAAACCTGCCAACTGATATGTTTTTATCAAGCATATTCTTCACAAGTATAGCTTTAATTGTAGATGTTAATCAATCAATCTTGATTTAGAAATTTTTTGACCTGTTGATTCATATCGTATTCTGTCAAAAAGGTTACCGATTACATACTGCTTAATTATAGTCTGCTGCAACCAGTGGACCAGCCAAGTCTGCTCCCAGTTTTGTACAACTAACCGTTCCCTCAATAAATATGAATGATTTGCAAGGTAAAGTATAGACATCTAAAGAATTATGCCTATACATGCCTCATCAGAGTTTTTTATTTCTTGTCCCGAATAAACTGTATGAGTGTGAAATTGGAATTTGGTTATATCATTATAAAACTGAAGCTCTGTCTCCATGTCCAGAATTCACTAATTGCAGCTCCTCCTCCTGACATCTGCCAATCAACTAAAAAACCTAACTTTTCTAATATTCTCGCACTTTTAGCTGACAAAGCATGTTTGTTTTTAGGTGTTGATGCTCTCACATTCGTCTCTCTAATGACATTGTGTGTACATGTCTTATTTGAACGTGGATTGAAAACAAGATAACCCATTACATTTACTTTTGTTTTTCACGTATGTGCAACCTAATTGTGATTGTATCTCTACCAAAATTAATAAACGATCTGTTCTGGTCTGTCACCTTTACATTAATAGTTTGAATTTGATGAGTATTCAGAGGTACATAAATAATTGGTGATGGTACTTCGTTTATTGAATAACTGCTAGAACCTTTGGCAAAATTCATAGATTATATGTTTTTGTTTTCCATCAGAGCTAAAACACATGCTAAATAACACTCGAGTACAATACTGCCAATGCTTGTTATGTTAACCAAATGCTGGGAATAATGCCATTTATTTGCTTGCAAAATAACATTATCAAAACCGAGTATCTTAGCAATTGAATCAGCACGTGTTAAATCAATAGCTTTATCAGAATGAATTCCAATCTTCATAGTATTTGTGTTTGCATGTATAATAAGTTTATTCTTCTTCTCATCAATATTCAATTTATTCTTTAAAGATTTTATAACATTCTCAACTTCATATGCACCCGTATCCAGCTCAATTAATCTATCACCTTATTTGAAGCTGGAATTTGTTCCTTTGTTAATGTTTGCAATACTATTGTAACTAAAAATTAATTATTCCAATTTTCCCATTGACGATTTTTATCCAATTCTATAATTTCTTGTAAATGTTCATAGAGGTTACTCGTGTTAGATCTTAATGTAATAACAACCATCTTGTAATGTATTCAGCACAAACACTTAATTACAACTGATTTGCAAGAAACAATAACATAAGATGACCACAAAAATCACTATTTAATGGTTGCATAATATGCTCTACATTATAAAATATATTTACTCCAATTTCTTTTTTCCAATATTTGTCCAATTTGTATGGCGGTTGTAGATCTCCAATTGGCTCAAAATACCAAACATTACAGCCGACTTTTTTATATGCAACCCAATGCGTGCCATCCTTGCTTTCCCTCGCCTAATTCACAATACCATTCTCGTTTTATAGAATTTTTTTGGGTAATGCATCTAGCATATACCTTCTAGCTGAATCTGTAATAATTTCGACCAATTAATCAAATCATAATTACTCAATTCTCCTTCAATATGCATGTCTTCTTCTTCTTCCTACACTTCTTTGTTGTTCTATGTTTCTTAACTTGTTTTGGGGGGAATAAACTCACACCATATGATGATGGTGGTGGTAAAGGGGGTGGATTAAAACTCTCCCGCCACTAATTGCAGGAAAAGGTTTTAAAAAATACCCTTTTCCTGCAATATGCTCTTCAACCGAGCTAAAGCTTTGTGTCTAATATCATTACTATAACTTCTCTCTCATTCTTCCTCTTCTTCTTCTTCTTTCTCAAAGACCCACCAAACGCTGCTTTAGCTTTCATGACATTTGTAACAAGATAGCTAAGTGCTTTCTCAGCAAGGGGTGTTTCTGGATTTTTGAATATCTCCCATGCTGCGCTCACCAGAGCTCTGTCAGCTATTGCTTGAGTTTTATTATTGCTATTTCGTATATGCGCTATATCATGTACCTTACAGGCTCTATCTATCGAATTTATACCTTGATCACCTCTCTTTAACCTTTCATTAACCTTTGTCCCTGGGCCACAATACTGATTTCATTTTGTTGAAGGCTGTGTGTATGTGTGTGTGTGTAGTAGTAAACAAGCTTGTCGCTGTGCATGCTCGCAACAAACTATAAAAGGGGAGCCCGCTTTATTTACATATCAGTCACAACAGAGTGCAATGTGGAAGGTGAACCATTCTTCTGTCTGTGTTTCTACTATTCATTGTGAACTTATCAACAATAACAACTGTAAACAGGTTAGAATTGAAAACAATTTTTTATGAAAATATGTACACAATTTATTCACTACTACTAATACTTCTTTAACACACACATCTATACAATTCGTAACACATTAGTTGACAAATTGTATAGATATAAAAATTGTTAAACATTAATGCTTAACAATTTTTATATTGGTCCAATTTCCCGACTTATGTGATACTAGCAATACCAAATTTTTACAACTTTTATCAAATTCTACAATTTTTTCTGCACTGATGCAGGAAGCAAATCGTTGTGGTAAATATACCTCACACTGCAATTTGCTTCCCACATTCCTAATTTTCAAAATAACACATTGCCCATGTTTATTGCTGTCCTCCCTCGTACTGATGATGGGGTAGGGCACAACATCTTTCAACTCTCTTAGTGGCACCCAGGGTTTGGGCGTGGGCCAATTGATGAACTGAACAAAGTCCATCTCACCCCTCTCATCCTCCTCCTCTGCCTGCTGCACCTCCTTCATCAAGGGAACAAGTGATGAGCTGTCCTCCACTGCAGCACGTTTCTGTTGGAAAATATTTGATTAGTGTCTTATTTGTTTCAGATTATCATCAAATCAGATTTGTCAAATCATACTAGAGAACTTGATCAATGGATTCACTACACAATCTCAAAGTGAGTAATAACTTATGTATTGCAGAATCCGCATGAACATGCAGATTCATGCAAATTCATGCATGACTCATTACTTTTAAAAATAATTCTTTGCTATCAAATAATTTATGCATGACTTTTAACAATAATATCCTGTAATTCAATTATATCTCTAATCAGCTCAAATAATATTTCCTTGCTATCAGATAATTTATGCATGAGTGATTACTTTTAACAATAATTCTTTGCTATCAAATGATAATAATAATAATAATCAAAGACTTGTATGTGTACAGATTTTTCCCAATGATCGATTGTTTTATAAAAAATCTGTTCACATACAAGTTAATAATATTCATTGAAACTAACCTTTTTTTATGAGAAGATTGTCTCGTCCTCGTCCCCACTAACCTCAGGCTCGTCAAACACCAACCTCCTCTTCCTCTGCTTCTGCTTGATGTTGTTGCTAGCAGTTGTTAGCACCGCACGCCGCAGTGCCCAGGTAGCAGGTGGAGCCAAGTGCTGAACTGGACTGTCACCCAGTACAATCTCCCCAGGCAATGGCGGTTCCATGGTGAGCGGAGAAGGAGCAACTGCAGCAGCGGAGGCGTTGGCAGCAAGGGCAGCTTTCTGCTGCCAGTAGTTGAGGATACGCTCATGTGCGGGTGGACTATCTGGGAGGATGAATGAGGACGAGGTTGATGATGATGACGAGCTCATCTCGTATGATAGTGAAGTAGCATATGTAGTACACTCGAATGTAACTCTGATGTAAATGATAATTTCGCTCACATTACATCTGTTTATATAGCATGCGTTTCTCTCTCTGTTCCAGGCTTGTGCGAGTGGGAGCCACACATGCTAGAAGGTGAAAAAAAAATTTTCTCCCCTAGGACTCAGCACAGAGCAGCGTGTGCTGCTATATCCTCCCACATCGTTATCAAAATCATTCAGATTTGTAAGTATTCTCTCCTATCATGAAAAACCGTTACATTCACTCAAACATTCTATATTTTTTGAATAGCACCACCTCTTGTGATGCTTATTGATTTTTAATATTATCAGTTATTAAATATTTCATTGTTTTCACAGCATTGGAGTGCTCACCTCACAACTCAGTTTCCGACGTCATAAGCAGTTGAGCTCTCATCAAGGCAACATACCTGAGAGGTTACCACACAATCACGCCTACATCGAGAAGGAAGCATAGCCGGATAGCCATCTATCTATACCTACACATCTATAGCTGAGGAGATACCTGTCATTCACGCATCAACCAACACAAGTACATTTTCACTTTGATTTTATCCTCAGAGGGGAGTCTGAGGAGAGGAAAATTGTCTTCGGAGGGGAGGATTTTTGTCCTCAGAGGGGAGGATTTTTGTCCTTGGAGGGGAGGATTTTCTGACTAATCTTCTCCTCCTCCTTCTTTCTTGCACTTTTCATATAAACAGAACGGTAAATGTATTACTTTTTCAAATCGATTTTCGATAATATATTTGCAATAGACACATTGCAGATAGTGATTTTCATGTAAGAAATAACCATTTCTTGCAAAATAGTCTGCTTTATCAGATAATGATTTACAATGGTCACAATGTAGATGACGATGATGATTTTCAAAATAAAAGTTAAAAGTTAAATATCTTTCTTCATATTGACATAGAATATTATTATCGAAATACTCCTCTTCAATTGTTATATGATCTTTCCTTCTCAATGCACAGTTTGGACTGTACCTTGCATGTTCTATTGCTGGTATGTCACTTTCTTCCCATTTTCACGAATAAATTGAACAAAATACACAGCGCACAATGTCTGGTACACACGCAAATATAAATCCCTCTTTTGCCATGTTTTCCGCTGACAAATGCTGAGAAGATTTTGTCCATCTTTTATCAAAAGTTAATAATCTTAATCTTTCATGCAACATTATCTGATCCTGAGATAACATTTTCACACAGCGTTCTTCTACCAATGCTAATTCACAACTGATTAAAAACATGCAGTTGTACTCTATCATATAGGTAAGAAATCACCTTGCTATGCTTTCAACAAAGGCTGTTTCAACGACCCCCACTCCACCTTGCTCTCACCAATAGTTTGACACATACAATGCTTCCAGATTTTCAAACTGTAAATATACCGAGTCTTGTTTCTACAGCATACCTGTTTGATTGCATTAATGACCAATTCTGTTCCTTCTTGTAGATTCTCTAATCTTCTGCAATCCCCTACTTTCACTTCACCTTCAATTTCCAGCATTGTGATGTTATTATACTGCTCCACTTCTTTTTGTGTGAAGGGAGTGTCTTCCAAGTTTTCCAAACATTGTCACATTATTTTTCATAGTTTAAATAACGATTAGCCTCCTGCTTGGCATCAGTCGGTAGAGCATGAAATATCTTACTAATTATAATAAACAAGGTCGTGGTTTTTCATAGGATACAGTCTCATAAAAATCTTTATAGGCCCAGATATGAGCTTCCACGATAATTCTGATAATTCATTAAAAAATATATATATGGTACTTATCCTATAGTATTGAGGAATAAAAATAAATCGTACACCATAAACAATTTGATACATATATTAACAAATATTGCAAAAAATAAATCAGAGCAAAAAAAATATAGAGCGACAAAAAATATATAATATAAGATAAAACAATAATCGAAATCAATAAAATATCACAGGCTAAATACTATTCTCTAAATTCTACAGCACGAAACGTTACCATGTGCTTTTACTTTTATGATCATATGCATCCATTTGCATGTAGCTGCATATCAGCTTGCTAATACCTGTTGACTTGGACAATTCCATTAAAACTATTCTAAAAATCAACTTGATAGATTGACAACTAATAATCCAAGTATATATATTAAATTCTATAGTATCGAATAGATTTCTTTGTAATAAAATATATTTATCTCAGGGTGCAAGATTCGGCACCTGAAGGAATAAAAGAGCAATTCATCTAGTGAATCAGAGCTACAACAGACTATTGCAAATTATATTGCAGAAATAATGACCATATGAATGTGTATTAACAGCCTAGATTTTATACTTCTTTGATTTATAGATCTTCTGATATGTAGATTGGTTCATTACTTTCCAATAAAATACCTTTAATACTATATTTACTTGCGCAAGTATTTTTTACCAAATTCTTAATTTATAAGAAAACCCTTTCGACAAGCTAGCTTTGATTCTTATGTAATTCGAAGCACTGAGGGCGCCCTATCACTATTTCATATTTTCCACTCACGTGTCGGAATTTTCTTATGAGCTGCTGATGTCGATCCTCCCGGTGGTCCTGGATTATTGTAGCCAGAGTCGTCTCTTCCAAGGGGTTACAAATTATTTAAAAAATGACTTTTGCTTTATAAGCATCACAAAGTCTTATAAGAAGTTTAGTAATTCAATTTAACTTTAAATATTACAAGATATAGCAAGGTATTACGCTCTATAATTTTTAGTGACCTCTCATGGTGGCAGTTGGCAGGCAAGTGTTGTTCTCGTTTCTCAATTTTACAATTCTCATTTCCAATTTTCAAATTTGCATAAAATTTGAATATTCTAGTCCTCCGCCATTCAAGGCTCAAATAGACCATGCCAAAATATTAAACTATTACTTATGTTATATATATAATAATTTCTTTGCCTTCGGGCCATATCCAAAACATAGACTATACAACAATTTTTTCATAAACTCTATTTATTTGTAGAAATATATACAAATATTTTTGAATCGGCTCACTATTGCCGCCTATCAATTGCCATTATTTGATTGGTGCATGCAAATTATTACAGTATTAATGCGCCCGGTAACCTCCTACTTCCTTAATACATTTAATTATTTTTATTGGGTTTTAAATATGCTCTCTACATTCTAATTAATTTTTTATAGGTTATTATCTGTTTCATACATCATAATAATTAGCCACGTGAGACCTCTAGTTCCTCAAATTGCATACCGTTTTGCCACAATAAATTCCTGCCAAGGTGTTTGGTCAGATTCTACGTTGTATGGCTCAGTCAATTGTTAGGTCGCCGATCACTGAATGTTTATGCCTAACCTCAATTTTCAATATTTTATATAATATTATATATTAGCGAAAAATTATTTCAATTCCTCTTAGGCTGTTGTACAGTTTGGCCAGGACGTTTGATATTATCTAATCTTTATGTTATCTCTTTGGCGATATTAGCCAATTACTTCACTTAGACCTATTCTGAGTAGATTTTTGCCCACACCTTCCTCTACTAGAGTTCCCAGTGTCGCTCTGGGCCGGCTAAACTCAGTCGGCGACTGGGGTGGGCCGCAGCAGGGGATGGGAGTCTTGGTGGGGCGTCCGTCAACCACCCTCATTCGAGTCGGGGGTTGAAACAGGGTCTTGAGTGTTTTGGAGAATGTTTCCCTCTTTTAGGAAAGAGGGGCCGTGCTTTCGCACTGCCAAACAGGGTTGGTCGCGGAATGAAGGGAGTAGAAATGTTGCGGTGTCAGCGTGAAAAAGATCTTCGTATTGGGACTAAGCCTTAGTCCTCGGGCACCGGGTGTCTTGCCGGGGTCCGGATTAATCTCGGAGCTCTAGCAAAGGCTTTCCTTAGCCTTTCTAGAGATCCTCTTTCGATTCCGTATGGAATCAGTAAGTTGCGGCGGCTCGCGCTCTGGACTTTCTTAAGTCCTAGTCGTTGGGCACCAGGTGTCCTCCTGGGGTCCGGATCGGTCACGGAGCTCTCGCAAAGGCTTTCCCTAGCCTTTCTAGAGGTCCTCTTTTGATTCCGTATGAAATCAGTACGTTGCGGCGGCTCGCGCTCCAGACTTTCCTAAGTCCTAGTTGTCGGGCACCAGGTGTCCTCCTGGGGTCCGGATCGGTCGCGGAGCTCTCGCAAAGGCTTTCCCTAGCCTTTCTAGAGGTCCTCTTCCGATTCCGTATGGAATCAGTACGTTGCAGCGGCTCACGCTCCAGACTTTCCTAAGTCCTAGTCATCGGGCACCAGGTGTCCTCCTGGAGTCCGGATCGGTCGCGGAGCTCTCGCAAAGGCTTTCCCTAGCCTTTCTAGAGGTCCTCTTTCGATTCTGTATGGAATCAGTACGTTGCGGCGGCTCGCGCTCCAGACTTTCCTAAGTCCTAGTCGTCGGGCACCAGGTGTCCTCCTGGGGTCCGGATCGGTCGCGGAGCTCTCGCAAAGGCTTTCCCTAGCCTTTCTAGAGGTCCTCTTTCGATTCCGAATGAAATCGGCTCGTTGCGGGGGCCCGTTCGCTGGACTTCACTCGCAGACGCGGAGTCTAAGTCCTCGAGCACCGGGTGTTCTCCTGGGGTCCAGATCAGTCGCGGAGCTCTCGCAAAGGCCTTCCCTAGCCTTACTTGAGGTCCTCTTTCGATTCAGAATGGAATCGACACGTTGCGGGGGCCCGTTCACTGGACTTCTCTCGCAGACGCGAAGTCTAAGTCCTCGAGCACCGGGTGTTCTCCTGGGGTCCGGATCGGTCGCAGAGCTCTCGCAAAGGCCATCCCTAGCCTTACTTGAGGTCCTCTTTCGATTCAGAATGGAATCAACACGTTGCGGGGGCCCGCTCACTGGACTTCTCTCGCAGACTCGAAGTCTAAGTCCTCGAGCACCAGGTGTTCTCCTGGGGTCCGGATCGGTCGCGGAGTCACTGGAAAGGCTTTTCCTCTCCTTCCTTGAAGTCCTCTTGCACTTCGATGCTCCACTGGTGATGTACCAATTGGTAGTCAGATTTCGACCAAAACCTGACGTGTCGCCGTTGGTCGAAACTGGTAGCCCGTCGTCTAAATACGTGTTAAATGTCAATCAGCACTCGCCCAAACGGATGTTGAGCAATGGAGCTTACAGTGTTTGAGGCTAATCGTCTTTAGTCTCAAACACAACTCCCGGTCGCTGAAGGATTCGGAGTTCTAGTACGATACTCTAGTACGAGACGTACTGTGATGTTGCTAGCTGCACACTGCTTCCTTCTCACCTCACTTGACCGCTCGCACTGGCTTTCCGAACTCGACTCCCTCTGCTAGCCTTTCTCGAGCCTCCCTCAGTGACCGAGAGGGAGGGGAGAGAGGATGCGCAGCACCGCTGAGCGGTAGGCCAGCGGCTGGCTTGCACGTTGACCCCTTTGATTCTATCAAAGATAACCGAGCATCAAATAAATGAGCCCTAAACTCAATTCCTTTCTCTAGTTACGATATACATCGTGACACTATAAATATTTCTGCTAGAGATTTTTATTTATCTATCCAAATTACAATATGTTACAACATCTGACAGAAACTTAAGTGATTCTATTCTAGGAAATGTATGACCACTATAGCTTGTCATACCATTGACTGTAATTACACAAATTTTCTCTTCCCTTGGTAGAAAATTATTTCTTTTCTGTCACTGTAAGGGATTACAAAATAACCCTCTTTCTTGAGAGTTTCGATAGCTTTATATGCATTGATAAAAACATTTTATGGCACCCCTTTACAAAGTAAACATTTTTCAATCTTTCTCCCCCAGTACACCTAAAAATGGTAATTTCCCAGTATTATTCACAGTAAATGCAGTCACATTGTACACTCCACTTAGATCAAAATTTAGCCAATGTGAATGGAAATATGGCTCAAGTTCCTCTCTCAAATTTTCTATTTCTTTCTCAAATTCTGCTAGCTGCTTATGCTGATCCCTAAATGACTGTGTGGCTTCAAAAAACTCAATTTTCCTCTGTTTTTAGATCAATCTCATCCAGTTCTAGCTTACGCTTCTTGGCTGATAGCACTGTGAGAGGAGACAAGGGCTGTATCTCTTTAACAGGGTATGGGAGAAGCTTACAGGTTATGTTTGCTTGTTTTCTTAAGACTTGTGGTATCAAGTTACCTGTTGCTACAAGGCCCAACTCATCTAGGTCAACAACTTTGGATATGGTAGAGAAAACTGTGTTTGACTTGGAGAAATATGTCTCACCACTCTTAATATAGCACTTTTGTGAGAAATGATATTATTTCTGCTGATGGATCCTCAAAAATTTCTACATAATTGATAGGTAGTGAATTGAACTGAATGCAGAAATAACATAAGAAATTATCTTATTTCTATGTTGTGGGTCAGTGGGGAGCTTTACTTGTACTCCAGTCAATTTATGGTATTGCTATTACCCCAGTAAACATACTGTAGAAGATCATTATAGACCAGACAACAACTATTTTCAATTATCTGTCAGTTTTCTCCACATTTTAGCCAATGACACAGAATAAATTGGAGCATTTTGGAAATAATTTCTACTATCATTCAAAAGTGACAAGCTATCATGAATAGGGTCAAAGATTTTGCTATTGTCTCTATTTGTTAAACTGTAGTTATAGATTGTAGCTTCCAAACATGTAATACCATGCATTTTGGCTGCATCAGAGGTGAAGGTTTCCTGTAATCTTGTATCTGGACAGGCAATAAAGTCTACAATATGGTTACCTAACTGCTTATTTACACCAGGGCTTGTGATTTGACAAATAAACTTATTATAAATTTTTACTCTCACATTATTATTAACCCAAGGCAATCAATTCCAACAGTTTCATCATTATTCACAATTAAATTATCTTCTTCATATTCTCCTTGAAAGCAGAAACAATGATTTGTAGTTAAAAAATCACACATTCCACTCTTGTTAAATATTCCAGCAAAGTCCTGTGTTATGTCCAAGTCTAGTAGATAGAAGTGCTCCTTCCTCAGCTGCTCCAATAATATTGGTAGATCTCCTATCAATGTAGCAATTAGGACATCTGCAAGCTCACTTTGTAAGGTACCCCTACTGGTTCCTGGTATTTTTGTTTCACTTCGTTGTAATTGTCATTTCCAAGCACTTGTAGAATCTTTTGAGACATATCACTTCCACTGTCCATAGGTAAGGCAGCTTTGCTTTGACCTCATGTTTAGCTGACACCATATTAGAGAATTTGCCTCTCAATATAAGTTGAATGCACCACATATATCCTTTTTCAGAACGAAGCGTCTCTTATCCATTGCCTCACAATCATCTAAAGCACAGATTTTCACAAGCATTATATTGTCACAAAAAGGTTCTGTAATAGGCACAAGATTTGAGTCATCCTGCACAAACCCCAGCAGTGTAATCAATATTTCCAATGTCTGTCACAAGGTTGTCATTGCACAAATTTCTTGATAGAAGCAACAAACCAAACCGCTCATTGGTAGGCTTGATTTTATTACCACAGAGCATAGGCACATTAAACACCTTAGGAGTATCCATGTTTACTACACAGTTGACACTATCAAACTGAACAAATGCAGATCAATGCAGTGGTATTTATAGTAAGATAGTTGAGGAATGACGTCATACAGACTTATTGAAACAAGATTTGGATGCTGTCAAAGACTGGTCATGTGACATGGTGTGTGCTCATGTGAGAGGGAGGTGGAGTGGGGGTCATTGAAACAGCCTTCGTTGAAAGCATAGCAAGGTGATTTCTTACCTATATGAATTCATTTCCAACTCGATTGAAAATTAAACCAATTCAATTTTCTTTTGATTAAGTTAGTGTAATGATTAATTAATTGATTAACTTCAGTTAATGTTCAACCATTGAGTTGAAAGGTGAGAAAATGGTATGTAGGAGAAAGCAAAGTCTGAGGAAACGAGGTAGAGGAATCTTGAGTTCAGCGGCCAAAGTTCTTAAGGGCGTGACGGGCATAGCAGATAATATGACATCCACTATTTTAAATAAGCTCATTGACCTTCAACAAGATGAAATCGGTATTGTGCCCAGGGACAAAGGTTAATGAAAGGTTAAAGAGAGGTGATCAAGGTATAAATTCAATAGATAGAGCCTGTAAGGTACATGATAAAGCATATACACGAAATAGCGATAATAAAACTTGAGCAATAGCTGACAGAGCTCTGGTGAGCGCAGCGTGGGAGATATTCAAAAATCCAGAAACACCCCTTGCTGAGAAAGCACTTAGCTATCTTGTTACAAATGTCATGGAAGCTAAAGCAGCGTTTGGTGGGTCTTTGAGAAAGAAGAAGAGGAAGAATGAGAGGAGAAGTTATGGTAATGATATTAGACACAAAGCTATAGCTCAGTTGAAAGAGCATATTGCAGGAAAAGGGTAATTTTTAAAACCTTTTCCTGCGATTAGTGGCGGGAGTTTTAATCCCACCCCCTTTACCACCACCATCATCATATGGTGGGAGTTTATTCCCCCAAAAACAAGTTGAGAAATGTAGAACAACAAAGAAGAGTAGGAAGAAGAAGAAGACATGAATGTTGAAGGAGAATTGAGTAATTATGATTTGATTGATTGGTCAACATTATTACAGATTCGGCTAGAAGGTATATATATGCTAGATGCATTACCCAAAAAAAATCTAAAAAAAAAGAATGGTATTGTGAACTTGGCGAGGGAAAGCGAGGATGGCACGCATTGGGTTGCATATAAAAAGTCGGCTGTAATGTTTGGTATTTTGATCCAATTGGAAATTTACAACTGCCATACGAATTGGACAAATATTGGAAAAAAGAAATTGGAGTAAATATATTTTATAATGTAGAGCACATGCAACCATTAAATAGTGATTTTTGTGGTCATCTTACATTATTGTTCTTGCAAATCAGTTGTAATTAAGTGTTGTGCTGTACACATTACAAGATGGTTGTTATTACATTAAGATCTAACACGAGTAACCTCTATGAACATTTACAAGAAATTATAGAATTGGATAAAAATCGTCAATGGGAATTGGATTGATTAATTTTTGTAGTTACAATAGTATTGCAAACGTTAACAAAGGAACAAATTCCAGCTTCAAATAAGGTGATAGATTAATTGAGCTGGATATGGGTGCATATGAAGTTGAGAATATTATAAAATCTTTAATGTAAATAAATTGAATATTGATGAGAAGAAGAATAAACTTATTATACGTGCAAACACAAATACTATGAAGATTGAAATTCATTCTGATAAAGCTATTGATTTAACACGTGCTGATTCGATTGCTAAGATACTTGGTTTTGATAATGTTATTTTGCAAGCAAATAAATGGCATTATTCCCAGCATTTGGTTAACATAACAAGCATTGGCAGTATTGTACTCGAGTGTAATTTAGCATGTGTTTTAGCTCTGATGGAAAACAAAAACATATAATCTATGAATTTTTGCCAAAGGTTCCTAGCAGTTATTCAATAAACGAAGTACCATCACCAATTATTCATGTACCTTTGAATACTCATCGAATTCAAACTATTAATGTAAAGGTGACAGACCAGAACAGATCGTTTATTGATTTTGGTAGAGATACAATCACAATTAGGTTGCACATACGTGAAAAACAAAAGTAAACGTAATGGATTATCTTGTTTTCAATCCACGTCAAATAAGACATGTACACACAATGTCATTAGAGAGACGAATGTGAGAGTGTCAACACCTAAAAACAAACATGCTTTGTCAGCTAAAAGTGCGAGAATATTAGAAAAGTTAGGTTTTATAGTTGATTGTGGAATGTCAGGAGGAGGAGCTGCAATTAGTGAAATTCTGAACATGGAGACAGAGCTTCAGTTTTATAATGATATAACCAAATTCCAATTTCACACTCATACAGTTTATTCGGGACAAGAAATAAAAAAATCTGATGAGGCATGTATAGGCATAAATTCTTTACCGCTGAAATTATCCTCCCATTTTTTGATGATTTTCAAAGAATAATTTTAAATTTGAAACAGGAACTCATCTTATTGAGGTCACTGACTGACCTAAATTATGTTGAGTCCACAACTGGAACAAGCGTTAGTATGAAAATTACAAAACTGCAATGGAGAATGCCCTACATAACTTTAGAAGATCATGTAAGACTGAAATTTTTGAGACTGCTCAATGCTGACACTCCACTGAAATTAAGTTTCCATCATTGGGAAATTTGTGAATTACCAAATTTGCAAAATTCACTTAACCATTCTTGGGCAGTCTGCACCACATTGGTTTTTGATAGTCCAAAATACGTTATAATTGCATTTCAAACCAATCGTTAGAATAAAATTAAAAATCAATATCTAATTTTGATAGCTGTGGTATTTACAATGTGAAAGTATATTTGAACAGCGAGTATTATCCATACAAAAATCTGCTAGGTAAAAAATAACTATTATACAGAATGTTTCTGGATTTTGCTCCCTCGTATTATAATCATACAATCAATAGCAAACTTGGAACAGAAATCGACTTTAAGACATTTTGTGATTCAACACCGCTGGTTGTTGTAGATTGTTCACACCAAACAAGTCATATGAAATCTTCGACAGATGTTCGTATTGAAATGGAATTTAATACTGCAGTACCTGCAAATACTTCCACTTATTGCATTTTAATTAGCAATCGTGTGATGGAGTACACACCTCTGACAAGCATGGTGAAAGAAGTTCAGTAATTTTATTGATAGAGTGCACTGTGCTCAATATTATAAGGTGTGCGCCCTGACAAATTTGGCTCATTATCAGTTTCACCTTTGAACAGGTAACATCTAAAATGTCCTATTCTTTGTGTTCTGATATTTTGGAGAGTAAGAACGAAGTGCAAACTCAGTCTATTGGTATCCATTGTGATCTCGATTCTGATAGTTTCTATTATGAGCCAAGGTGCAGTACACCGATCCAGAAGCCACAGGAGGTGGAGGAGCAGAAATGGGAGGAGGAGCAGGAGGGGAGAAAGACAGAGGATTCAAAGAGCCTGCCAAACAGAAAGAAGTGGACAAGCAGATGACTACGAAAATTGCTACAGTTGATCTTCACTGGTTTTAAACAAGATTGTAATCAAATTATTGTGAAAGAACTTGCCATATTGATCAGTTTGATAATATATTGTATCCATTTCAAATCACCATTTGCAAAGACAGAATTGAGTGCGAAATTGTATAATGATATAACATGGTTAGAATGTCACTATCATAAAATAAAATGGGGAGATGGAGATTGAGAATACACTGACTCATTAATACGTGATTACCTTGTACGTTATGAAAAACATTTCACAAGAGGAACTGAGAAAGCAAAAGTTATTAAGAAGATTGCATACCAACGTTAAATGTATACCAGAGGATTTTGCATAACCCGATTTCAGCTTTTTCACTAGTTCATGGTGTTATGGTGTGTGTAGCATTCATAAAAATAGGCATGATAGACAATGTGCTTTGTTCAGTGATCAACAATATAATTCTTTGTTGTTCAAAAATATGTATCATACAAATAATTTCATGTGTGAAAACAATCGAATGCAAAGTATGATGTACACGAATTCGCAGAAAAGAAACTTCATTATTATGGATTTTTCTACAATGGAAAGGAGATTCAGTGTGTTTATTGCATGCATGCATTGAGACTGCATAAAGCATGTACATGTTGCCCATCTACAATTAATGGAGAAAGACTGCTTAATTCTCTATAATAGTCCCAGCCTACACTTAGTTTTGTTCATTCGCTTATCATGGACCCGAGAAAGATGTAGAGAGAGAGAGAGAGAGAGAGAGAGAGAGAGAGAGAGAGAGAGAGAGAGAGAGAGATAGGGAATTTCTCAATTCACTTTACTCTGTCAGTAAAGCATTAGATGTAGAGAGAGAGGGCTCAAAGGGCATTTTTTCCCCTCCATAGTCGGGGGGGAGATCACCTTCTCTCCTTCTTCCCTCCTCCC
>NC_052506.1:49334261-49372102 GCF_014356525.2 Nilaparvata lugens | reverse complement strand
CGAGTGTTGGATGAACACCGTGAATGAGCGTGCGGACAAGAGTTGTATCGAGAAGATTTTTCAGGAGATCCCCGGTTACACCATCAAGCTTATAGTCATTATTGCAATCAAACAGGTATGCTGTAGAAACAATACTCGGTATATTCTACAGTTTGAAAACCTGGAAGCATTGTATGTTCAAACTATTGGTTAGAGGAAGAATTTGAAAAGCCAAACATAGATTTGAATTATAAAATTAGAATCAAGCTAGATGTTTTTAAATATACACCCAGTAGGAATAAGGAAAGAGTTACTTTCTGTATTTGATTTGGCCATAGATATACTTCGATGTATGTATAACAATTTGAAAATAAAGTGACATTGAGTGTTGACATTGACCTCTCCCCCCTTCTCCTCATTCCTCTCTCATTTTTTCTCTCCTGCTAAACAAGTGGAGGAGGAGAAGGAGTAGGAGGACAAAGGAGGAGGACGGAGGAGACAGCAAATCAAAGGTTAGTTAGTTATTTGATTGGTGTGTGCTCGTGTGAGAGGGAGGTGGAGTGGGGGTCGTTGAAACAGCCTTCGTTGAAAGCATAGCAAGGTGATTTCTTACCTATAATGGAGACTTTAAGTCAGACTCCACTGATGCCGCACCAAACACGTTATCCATCTCAGTACAGTAGCTTGATGTTGTATCACCAAAGACAAGATCACTACTGACAGATTACCTTGCTCTAGCTTATTATTATTATGAAAAGCACACTCTATCGATAATTTATTGTACTTCTCTCACCAAGCACTTTACTATAAAGTTGATATGTTCTAATCAAAAGGGAATACAATTTCCTATCATCAATAGAGACTTGTCAAGTATGTTGTAATTTTTGTAGAAATTGCACATTCATAAATCTATCTCTTAGACTAACATTGAGAGAAGCGTTTTAACACTTGATATAGAATAATGTTTGATTTCTTACTAGCAAGGATTCCTGCAACAATTGTGGTTTATCCCAATTCCTAATCTTATTTCGTACATTTTGTATATATTCCAATATTCTCGTACTATCACATTTTTTTGAAGCAATATGGAAAAGTAATAGCATATTATAAAGAGGAGAACAAATACTATTCTCCAGATGATTATCTTCGTTGCACACTGATAAAAATTGAGTGTTGCTAACACTAGTAGGGGGGATATGACAGTTTAATCACACTTTTTTGCTCGAAATCTCCCTCCCCCCTCTCACATCCCTCCTTCCCCCGCCCACCCCTCTCCCCTCGGGGGGTGGGGGGTTGTTCTAAAAATAGATTTTCCCCCTCCTACACCTCTCACTCCCTCTCTCTCTCTCTCTCTCTCTCTCTCTCTCTCTCACACACTCTCTCTCTCTCTCTCTCCTCTCTCTCTCTCTCCTCTCTCTCTCTCTCTCCTCTCTCTCTAATCTAATCCAATCTCTCTCTCTCTCCTCTCTCTCCCCCTCTCCCAGTGAGGACGAGGGGGATGAAGAAGGAGAGAGAGATATATCTCTCTCTCAAATAGATTTCTCCTTCCCCTTCTCCAGTATAGATGAGGGGGGTGGATATCGATTATCGACTATCAACTAATGGATGAGAGAAAAAATGATTTCCCTTTGAGGGAAAAATTCCCTCTCTCTCTACATTTAATGCTATACTGACAGATTAAAGTGAATTGAGAAACTCCCTCTCTCTCTCTCTCTCACTCTCTCTCTCTCTCTACATCTAATGCTATACTGACAGATTAAAGTGAATTTAGAAATTCCCTATCTCTCTCTCTCTCTCTCTCTCTCTCCTCTCTCTCTCTCTACATCTAATGCTATACTGTCAGATTAAAGTGCACATTTTCTGTTTTTGTTAACAGCAAATCAGCATCTTGACATCCTGATGAAAATTTAATATTCTTTGCAATTGAATCAAATTTGTTGAATGAAATTGCCATCAAGAGACGAGTTAATTTTTTGAATTTTGAAAACCCATAATACTGCATGTTAACACCCCCAAGGTTTGGCATGTGTCTCTGTTCTATAAATTGATAACATGCACACTGTGTACTTGTGAGCATCAACAGATGGCTGAAGGGGGTGTGTCTCACTTCTATAAAAAGATTGCGGCACACGTGCTGGTGTTATCAGCTCTAGCTCTGAGCTGCTACTAACTAAAAGTGAGAGGAATATTGGAATGAAGAATCATTTGAACACAGAAAAAGTTTTTCACACATTTCACTACAACTATTCATAATTTCATCTTCAATTTTATTAACTTATCTATACACCAATTATGAGGACAATAATACATAGATAGTCTCTTATGTCATTTAAATTAACCGTGCATAGAAAAATGTCTTTTATTGTTCTGCCAACTGTAATTTTTACGAGTTGATTTCCTAATTGCACTTTCACACTCATCATAATAATCAATACAGTTTTTTAACCTCACTTCCAACTTTTGTCAGCAGCCAACCACTTTCTCGGGTCCATGATAAGCAATGAATAAAACTAAGTGTAGGCTGGGACTATTATAGAGTAATTAAGAGGCCTTTCTTCATTAATTGTAGACAGGCAACATGTATGTGCTTTATGCAGTCCAGTGCATGCATGCAATGAACACACTGAATCTCTTTTCCGTTGTAGAAAAATCCATAACAAGTGAATTTCTTTTCTGCGAATTGTGTACATTGCGGCCATTTTCATACTTTGCATTCGATTGTTTTCACACATGAAATTATTTGTTTGATACATATTTTTAAACAACAAAGAATTATATTGTTGAGCACTGAACAAAGCACATCGTCCATCAGGCCTATTTTTATGAATGTTACACACACCATAACACCATAAACTAGTGAAAAAGCTGAAATTGGGTTTTGCAAAATCCTCTGGTATACATTGAACGTTAGTATAAAATCTTCTTAAAAACATTGCTTCTCAGTTCCTTTTGTAAAATTTTTTTCATAACTTACAAGGTAATCACGTATTAATGAGTTGGTGTATTCTAAATCCCTATCTTCCCATTTTATTTTATGATAGTGACGTTCTAACCATGTTACATCATTATACAATTTTGCACTCAATTCCGTCTTTGCAGATGGCGATTTGAAATGGAATACAATATATTATCAACTGATCAATTATGGCAAGTTCTTCCACAATAATTGATTACAATCTTGTTTAAACCAGTGAAGATCAACTGTAGCAATTTTCGTAGTCATCTACTTGTCCACTTCTTTCTGTTCGGTGGGCTCATCGAATCCTCCGTCTTTCTCCCCCTTCTCCTCCTCCTTCCGTTTCTGCTCCTCCACCTCCTGTGGCTTCTGGATCAGTGTACTGCACCTTGGCTCATAATAGAAACTATCAGAATCAAGATCACACTGGATACCAATAGACTGAGTTTGCACTTTGTTCTTACTCTCCAAAATATCAGAACACAAAGAATAGGACATTTTAGATGTTACCTATTCAAATGTGAAACTGATAATGAGCCAAATTTGTCAGGGTGCACACCTTATATAATATTGTGCACAGTGCACTCTATCAATAACATTACTGAACTTCTTTCACCATGCTTGTCAGAGATGTGTACTCCATCACACGATTGCTAATTAAAATGCAATAAGTGGAAGTATTTGCAGGTACTGCAGTATTAAATTCCATTTCAATACAAACATCTGTTGAAGATTTCATATGACTTGTTTGGTGTGAACAATCCACAACAACCAGCAGTGTTGAATCACAAAACGTCTTAAAGTCGATTTCTGTTCCAAGTTCGCTATTGATTGTATGATTATAATACGAGAGAGCAAAATCCAGAAACATTCTGTATAATAGTTCTTTTTACCTAGCAGATTTTCGTATGGATAATACTTGCTGTTCAAATATACTTTCACATTGTAAATACCACGGCTATCGAAATTAGATATTGATTTTTTAATTTTATTCTTACGATCGGTTTGAAATGCAATTATAACGTATTTTGGACTATCAAAAACCAATATGGTGCGGACTGCCCAAGAATGGTTAGGTGAGTTTTGCAAATTTGGTGATTCACAAATTTCTCAATGGCGGAAACTCAATTTCAGTGGAGTGTCAGCATCAAGCAGTCTCAAAACTTATATAATATTGCGCACAGTGCACTCTATCAATAAAATTACTGAACTTCTTTCACCATGCTCGTCAGAGGTGTGTACTCCATCACACGATCGCTAATTAAAATGCAATAAGTGGAAGTATTTGCAGGTACTGCAGTATTAAATTCCATTTCAATATGAACATCTGTCGAAGATTTCATATGACTTGTTTGGTGTGAACAATCCACAACAACCAGCAGTGTTGAATCACAAAACGTCTTAAAGTCGATTTCTGTTCTGAGTTTGCTATTGATTGTATGATTATAATATGAGGGAGCAAAATCCAGAAACATTCTGTATAATAGTTCTTTTTACCTAGCAGATTTTCGTATGGATAATACTTGCTGTTCAAATATACTTTCATATTGTAAATACCACAGCTATCAAAATTAAATATTGATTTCTTTATTTTATTCTAACGATTGGTTGAAATGCAATTATAACATATTTTGGACTATCAAAAACCAATATGGTGCGGACTGCCAAGAATGGTTAAGTGAATTTTGCAAATTTGGTAATTCACAAATTTCCCAATGGTGGAAACTTAATTTCAGTGGAGTGTCAGCATCGAGCAGTCTCAAAAATGTCAGTCTTAAGTGATCTTCTAAAGTTATGTAGGGCATTCTCTATTGCAGTTTTGTAATTTTCATACTAACGCTTGTTCCAGTTGTGGACTCAACACAATTTAGGTTAGTTGGTGACCTCAATAAGACGAGTTCCTCTTTTAAATTTGAAATTATTCTTTGAAAATCATCAAAAAACGGGAGGATTAATTTCAGCGGTACACAGAAAGTGAATTTATTATCTGTTAGCGCATATCCTGCTCTGTCAAAACCTGCCAACTGATATGTTTTTATCAAGCATATTCTTCACAAGTATAGCTTTAATTGTAGATGTTAATCAATCAATCTTGATTTAGAAATTTTTTGACCTGTTGATTCATATCGTATTCTGTCAAAAAGGTTACCGATTACATTACTGCTTAATTTATAGTCTGCTGCAACCAGTGGACCAGCCAAGTCTGCTCCCAGTTTTGTACAACTAACCGTTCCCTCAATAAATATGAATGATTTGCAAGGTAAAGTATAGACATCTAAAGAATTATGCCTATACATGCCTCATCAGAGTTTTTTATTTCTTGTCCCGAATAAACTGTATGAGTGTGAAATTGGAATTTGGTTATATCATTATAAAACTGAAGCTCTGTCTCCATGTCCAGAATTTCACTAATTGCAGCTCCTCCTCCTGACATCTGCCAATCAACTAAAAAACCTAACTTTTCTAATATTCTCGCACTTTTAGCTGACAAAGCATGTTTGTTTTTAGGTGTTGATGCTCTCACATTCGTCTCTCTAATGACATTGTGTGTACATGTCTTATTTGAACGTGGATTGAAAACAAGATAACCCATTACATTTACTTTTGTTTTTCACGTATGTGCAACCTAATTGTGATTGTATCTCTACCAAAATTAATAAACGATCTGTTCTGGTCTGTCACCTTTACATTAATAGTTTGAATTTGATGAGTATTCAGAGGTACATAAATAATTGGTGATGGTACTTCGTTTATTGAATAACTGCTAGGAACCTTTGGCAAAAATTCATAGATTATATGTTTTTGTTTTCCATCAGAGCTAAAACACATGCTAAATAACACTCGAGTACAATACTGCCAATGCTTGTTATGTTAACCAAATGCTGGGAATAATGCCATTTATTTGCTTGCAAAATAACATTATCAAAACCGAGTATCTTAGCAATTGAATCAGCACGTGTTAAATCAATAGCTTTATCAGAATGAATTCCAATCTTCATAGTATTTGTGTTTGCATGTATAATAAGTTTATTCTTCTTCTCATCAATATTCAATTTATTCTTTAAAGATTTTATAACATTCTCAACTTCATATGCACCCGTATCCAGCTCAATTAATCTATCACCTTATTTGAAGCTGGAATTTGTTCCTTTGTTAATGTTTGCAATACTATTGTAACTAAAAATTAATTATTCCAATTTTCCCATTGACGATTTTTATCCAATTCTATAATTTCTTGTAAATGTTCATAGAGGTTACTCGTGTTAGATCTTAATGTAATAACAACCATCTTGTAATGTATTCAGCACAAACACTTAATTACAACTGATTTGCAAGAAACAATAACATAAGATGACCACAAAAATCACTATTTAATGGTGCATAATATGCTCTACATTATAAAATATATTTACTCCAATTCTTTTTTCCAATATTGTCCAATTTGTATGGCGGTTGTAGATCTCCAATTGGCTCAAAATACCAAACATTACAGCCGACTTTTTTATATGCAACCCAATGCGTGCCATCCTTGCTTTCCCTCGCCTAATTCACAATACCATTCTCGTTTTATAGAATTTTTTTGGGTAATGCATCTAGCATATACCTTCTAGCTGAATCTGTAATAATTTCGACCAATTAATCAAATCATAATACTCAATTCTCCTTCAATATGCATGTCTTCTTCTTCTTCCTACACTTCTTTGTTGTTCTATGTTTCTTAACTTGTTTTGGGGGGAATAAACTCACACCATATGATGATGGTGGTGGTAAAGGGGGTGGATTAAAACTCTCCCGCCACTAATTGCAGGAAAAGGTTTTAAAAAATACCCTTTTCCTGCAATATGCTCTTTCAACCGAGCTAAAGCTTTGTGTCTAATATCATTACTATAACTTCTCCTCTCATTCTTCCTCTTCTTCTTCTTCTTTCTCAAAGACCCACCAAACGCTGCTTTAGCTTTCATGACATTTGTAACAAGATAGCTAAGTGCTTTCTCAGCAAGGGGTGTTTCTGGATTTTTGAATATCTCCCATGCTGCGCTCACCAGAGCTCTGTCAGCTATTGCTTGAGTTTTATTATTGCTATTTCGTATATGCGCTATATCATGTACCTTACAGGCTCTATCTATCGAATTTATACCTTGATCACCTCTCTTTAACCTTTCATTAACCTTTGTCCCTGGGCCACAATACTGATTTCATTTTGTTGAAGGCTGTGTGTATGTGTGTGTGTGTAGTAGTAAACAAGCTTGTCGCTGTGCATGCTCGCAACAAACTATAAAAGGGGAGCCCGCTTTATTTACATATCAGTCACAACAGAGTGCAATGTGGAAGGTGAACCATTCTTCTGTCTGTGTTTCTACTATTCATTGTGAACTATCAACAATAACAACTGTAAACAGGTTAGAATTGAAAACAATTTTTTATGAAAATATGTACACAATTATTCACTACTACTAATACTTCTTTAACACACACATCTATACAATTCGTAACACATTAGTTGACAAATTGTATAGATATAAAAATTGTTAAACATTAATGCTTAACAATTTTTATATTGGTCCAATTTCCCGACTTATGTGATACTAGCAATACCAAATTTTTACAACTTTTATCAAATTCTACAATTTTTTCTGCACTGATGCAGGAAGCAAATCGTTGTGGTAAATATACCTCACACTGCAATTTGCTTCCCACATTCCTAATTTTCAAAATAACACATTGCCCATGTTTATTGCTGTCCTCCCTCGTACTGATGATGGGGTAGGGCACAACATCTTTCAACTCTCTTAGTGGCACCCAGGGTTTGGGCGTGGGCCAATTGATGAACTGAACAAAGTCCATCTCACCCCTCTCATCCTCCTCCTCTGCCTGCTGCACCTCCTTCATCAAGGGAACAAGTGATGAGCTGTCCTCCACTGCAGCACGTTTCTGTTGGAAAATATTTGATTAGTGTCTTATTTGTTTCAGATTATCATCAAATCAGATTTGTCAATCATACTAGAGAACTTGATCAATGGATTCACTACACAATCTCAAAGTGAGTAATAACTTATGTATTGCAGAATCCGCATGAACATGCAGATTCATGCAAATTCATGCATGACTCATTACTTTTAAAAATAATTCTTTGCTATCAAATAATTTATGCATGACTTTTAACAATAATATCCTGTAATTCATTATATCTCTAATCAGCTCAATAATATTTCCTTGCTATCAGATAATTTATGCATGAGTGATTACTTTTAACAATAATTCTTTGCTATCAAATGATAATAATAATAATAATCAAAGACTTGTATGTGTACAGATTTTTCCCAATGATCGATTGTTTTATAAAAAATCTGTTCACATACAAGTTAATAATACATTGAAACTAACCTTTTTTATGAGAAGATTGTCTCGTCCTCGTCCCCACTAACCTCAGGCTCGTCAACACCAACCTCCTCTTCCTCTGCTTCTGCTTGATGTTGTTGCTAGCAGTTGTTAGCACCGCACCCGCAGTGCCCAGGTAGCAGGTGGAGCCAAGTGCTGAACTGGACTGTCACCCAGTACAATCTCCCCAGGCAATGGCGGTTCCATGGTGAGCGGAGAAGGAGCAACTGCAGCAGCGGAGGCGTTGGCAGCAAGGGCAGCTTTCTGCTGCCAGTAGTTGAGGATACGCTCATGTGCGGTGGACTATCTGGGAGGATGAATGAGGACGAGGTTGATGATGATGACGAGCTCATCTCGTATGATAGTGAAGTAGCATATGTAGTACACTCGAATGTAACTCTGATGTAAATGATAATTTCGCTCACATTACATCTGTTTATATAGCATGCGTTTCTCTCTCTGTTCCAGGCTTGTGCGAGTGGGAGCCACACATGCTAGAAGGTGAAAAAAAAATTTTCTCCCCTAGGACTCAGCACAGAGCAGCGTGTGCTGCTATATCCTCCCACATCGTTATCAAAAATCATTCAGATTTGTAAGTATTCTCTCCTATCATGAAAAACCGTTACATTCACTCAAACATTCTATATTTTTGAATAGCACCACCTCTTGTGATGCTTATTGATTTTTAATATTATCAGTTATTAAATATTTCATTGTTTCACAGCATTGGAGTGCTCACCTCACAACTCAGTTTCCGACGTCATAAGCAGTTGAGCTCTCATCAAGGCAACATACCTGAGAGGTTACCACACAATCACGCCTACATCGAGAAGGAAGCATAGCCGGATAGCCATCTATCTATACCTACACATCTATAGCTGAGGAGATACCTGTCATTCACGCATCAACCAACACAAGTACATTTTCACTTTGATTTTATCCTCAGAGGGGAGTCTGAGGAGAGGAAAATTGTCTTCGGAGGGGAGGATTTTTGTCCTCAGAGGGGAGGATTTTTGTCCTTGGAGGGGAGGATTTTCTGACTAATCTTCTCCTCCTCCTTCTTTCTTGCACTTTTCATATAAACAGAACGGTAAATGTATTACTTTTTCAAATCGATTTTCGATAATATATTTGCAATAGACACATTGCAGATAGTGATTTTCATGTAAGAAATAACCATTTCTTGCAAAATAGTCTGCTTTATCAGATAATGATTTACAATGGTCACAATGTAGATGACGATGATGATTTTCAAAATAAAAGTTAAAAGTTAAATATCTTTCTTCATATTGACATAGAATATTATTATCGAAATACTCCTCTTCAATTGTTATATGATCTTTCCTTCTCAATGCACAGTTTGGACTGTACCTTGCATGTTCTATTGCTGGTATGTCACTTTCTTCCCATTTTCACGAATAAATTGAACAAAATACACAGCGCACAATGTCTGGTACACACGCAAATATAAATCCCTCTTTTGCCATGTTTTCCGCTGACAAATGCTGAGAAGATTTTGTCCATCTTTTATCAAAAGTTAATAATCTTAATCTTTCATGCAACATTATCTGATCCTGAGATAACATTTTCACACAGCGTTCTTCTACCAATGCTAATTCACAACTGATTTAAAAACATGCAGTTGTACTCTATCATATAGGTAAGAAATCACCTTGCTATGCTTTCAACAAAGGCTGTTTCAACGACCCCCACTCCACCTTGCTCTCACATGAGCACACACCAATCAAATAACTAACTAACCTTTGATTTGCTGTGTCCTCCTTCCTCCTCCTTTGTCCTCTCTCCTCCTCCTTCTCCTCCTCCTTTGTCCTCCTCCTCCACTTGTTTAGCAGGAAAGAAAAAATGAGAGAGGTATCAGGAGAAGGGGGGAGAGGTCAATGTCAACACTCAATGTCACAATAATTTTCTTTATTTTAAAATTATTATACATACATCAAAGCATATCTATGGCCAAATCAAATACAGAAAAAACTCTTTCCTTATTTCTACTGGGTGTATATTTAAAAACATCTAGCTTGATTCTAATTTTATAATTCAAATCTATGTTTGGCTTTTCAAATTCTTCCTCTAACCAATAGTTTGACACATACAATGCTTCCAGATTTTCAAACTGTAGAATATACCGAGTCTTGTTTCTACAGCATACCTGTTTGATTGCATTAATGACCAATTCTGTTCCTTCTTGTAGATTCTCTAATCTTCTGCAATCCCCTACTTTCACTTCACCTTCAATTTCCAGCATTGTGATGTTATTATACTGCTCCACTTCTTTTTGTGTGAAGGGAGTGTCTTCCAAGTTTTTCCAAACATTGTCACATTATTTTTCATAGTTTAAATAACGATTAGCCTCCTGCTTGGCATCAGTCGGTAGAGCATGAAATATCTTACTAATTATAATAAACAAGGTCGTGGTTTTTCATAGGATACAGTCTCATAAAAATCTTTATAGGCCCAGATATGAGCTTCCACGATAATTCTGATAATTCATTAAAACTAATATATGGTACTTATCCTATAGTATTGAGGAATAAAAATAAATCGTACACCATAAACAATTTGATACATATATTAACAAATATTGCAAAAAATAAATCAGAGCAAAAAAAATATAGAGCGACAAAAAATATATAATATAAGATAAAACAATAATCGAAATCAATAAAATATCACAGGCTAAATACTATTCTCTAAATTCTACAGCACGAAACGTTACCATGTGCTTTTACTTTTATGATCATATGCATCCATTTGCATGTAGCTGCATATCAGCTTGCTAATACCTGTTGACTTGGACAATTCCATTAAAACTAAATTCTAAAAATCAACTTGATAGATTGACAACTAATAATCCAAGTATATATATTAAATTCTATAGTATCGAATAGATTTCTTTGTAATAAATATATATTTTATCTCAGGGTGCAAGATTCGGCACCTGAAGGAATAAAAGAGCAATTCATCTAGTGAATCAGAGCTACAACAGACTATTGCAAATTATATTGCAGAAATAATGACCATATGAATGTGTATTAACAGCCTAGATTTTATACTTCTTTGATTTATAGATCTTCTGATATGTAGATTGGTTCATTACTTTCCAATAAAATACCTTTAATACTATATTTACTTGCGCAAGTATTTTTTACCAAATTCTTAATTTATAAGAAAACCCTTTCGACAAGCTAGCTTTGATTCTTATGTAATTCGAAGCACTGAGGGCGCCCTATCACTATTTCATATTTTCCACTCACGTGTCGGAATTTTCTTATGAGCTGCTGATGTCGATCCTCCCGGTGGTCCTGGATTATTGTAGCCAGAGTCGTCTCTTCCAAGGGGTTACAAATTATTTAAAAAATGACTTTTGCTTTATAAGCATCACAAAGTCTTATAAGAAGTTTAGTAATTCAATTTAACTTTAAATATTACAAGATATAGCAAGGTATTACGCTCTATAATTTTTAGTGACCTCTCATGGTGGCAGTTGGCAGGCAAGTGTTGTTCTCGTTTCTCAATTTTACAATTCTCATTTCCAATTTTCAAATTTGCATAAAATTTGAATATTCTAGTCCTCCGCCATTCAAGGCTCAAATAGACCATGCCAAAATATTAAACTATTACTTATGTTATATATATAATAATTTCTTTGCCTTCGGGCCATATCCAAAACATAGACTATACAACAATTTTTTCATAAACTCTATTTATTTGTAGAAATATATACAAATATTTTTGAATCGGCTCACTATTGCCGCCTATCAATTGCCATTATTTGATTGGTGCATGCAAATTATTACAGTATTAATGCGCCCGGTAACCTCCTACTTCCTTAATACATTTAATTATTTTTATTGGGTTTTTAAATATGCTCTCTACATTCTAATTAATTTTTTATAGGTTATTATCTGTTTCATACATCATAATAATTAGCCACGTGAGACCTCTAGTTCCTCAAATTGCATACCGTTTTGCCACAATAAATTCCTGCCAAGGTGTTTGGTCAGATTCTACGTTGTATGGCTCAGTCAATTGTTAGGTCGCCGATCACTGAATGTTTATGCCTAACCTCAATTTTCAATATTTTATATAATATTATATATTAGCGAAAAATTATTTCAATTCCTCTTAGGCTGTTGTACAGTTTGGCCAGGACGTTTGATATTATCTAATCTTTATGTTATCTCTTTGGCGATATTAGCCAATTACTTCACTTAGACCTATTCTGAGTAGATTTTTGCCCACACCTTCCTCTACTAGAGTTCCCAGTGTCGCTCTGGGCCGGCTAAACTCAGTCGGCGACTGGGGTGGGCCGCAGCAGGGGATGGGAGTCTTGGTGGGGCGTCCGTCAACCACCCTCATTCGAGTCGGGGGTTGAAACAGGGTCTTGAGTGTTTTGGAGAAATGTTTCCCTCTTTTAGGAAAGAGGGGCCGTGCTTTCGCACTGCCAAACAGGGTTGGTCGCGGAATGAAGGGAGTAGAAATGTTGCGGTGTCAGCCGTGAAAAAGATCTTCGTATTGGGACTAAGCCTTAGTCCTCGGGCACCGGGTGTCTTGCCGGGGTCCGGATTAATCTCGGAGCTCTAGCAAAGGCTTTCCTTAGCCTTTCTAGAGATCCTCTTTCGATTCCGTATGGAATCAGTAAGTTGCGGCGGCTCGCGCTCTGGACTTTCTTAAGTCCTAGTCGTTGGGCACCAGGTGTCCTCTGGGGTCCGGATCGGTCACGGAGCTCTCGCAAAGGCTTTCCCTAGCCTTTCTAGAGGTCCTCTTTTGATTCCGTATGAAATCAGTACGTTGCGGCGGCTCGCGCTCCAGACTTTCCTAAGTCCTAGTTGTCGGCACCAGGTGTCCTCCTGGGGTCCGGATCGGTCGCGGAGCTCTCGCAAAGGCTTTCCCTAGCCTTTCTAGAGGTCCTCTTCCGATTCCGTATGGAATCAGTACGTTGCAGCGGCTCACGCTCCAGACTTTCCTAAGTCCTAGTCATCGGGCACCAGGTGTCCTCCTGGAGTCCGGATCGGTCGCGGAGCTCTCGCAAAGGCTTTCCCTAGCCTTTCTAGAGGTCCTCTTTCGATTCTGTATGGAATCAGTACGTTGCGGCGGCTCGCGCTCCAGACTTTCCTAAGTCCTAGTCGTCGGGCACCAGGTGTCCTCCTGGGGTCCGGATCGGTCGCGGAGCTCTCGCAAAGGCTTTCCCTAGCCTTTCTAGAGGTCCTCTTTCGATTCCGAATGAAATCGGCTCGTTGCGGGGGCCCGTTCGCTGGACTTCACTCGCAGACGCGGAGTCTAAGTCCTCGAGCACCGGGTGTTCTCCTGGGGTCCAGATCAGTCGCGGAGCTCTCGCAAAGGCCTTCCCTAGCCTTACTTGAGGTCCTCTTTCGATTCAGAATGGAATCGACACGTTGCGGGGGCCCGTTCACTGGACTTCTCTCGCAGACGCGAAGTCTAAGTCTCGAGCACCGGGTGTTCTCCTGGGGTCCGATCGGTCGCAGAGCTCTCGCAAAGGCCATCCCTAGCCTTACTTGAGGTCCTCTTTCGATTCAGAATGGAATCAACACGTTGCGGGGGCCCGCTCACTGGACTTCTCTCGCAGACACGAAGTCTAAGTCCTCGAGCACCAGGTGTTCTCCTGGGGTCCGGATCGGTCGCGGAGTCACTGGAAAGGCTTTTCCTCTCCTTCCTTGAAGTCCTCTTGCACTTCGATGCTCCACTGGTGATGTACCAATTGGTAGTCAGATTTCGACCAAAACCTGACGTGTTGCCGTTGGTCGAAACTGGTAGCCCGTCGTCTAAATACGTGTTAAATGTCAATCAGCACTCGCCCAAACGGATGTTGAGCAATGGAGCTTACAGTGTTTGAGGCTAATCGTCTTTAGTCTCAAACACAACTCCCGGTCGCTGAAGGATTCGGAGTTCTAGTACGATACTCTAGTACGAGACGTACTGTGATGTTGCTAGCTGCACACTGCTTCCTTCTCACCTCACTTGACCGCTCGCACTGGCTTTCCGAACTCGACTCCTTCTGCTAGCCTTTCTCGAGCCTCCCTCAGTGACCGAGAGGGAGGGGAGAGAGGATGCGCAGCACCGCTGAGCGGTAGGCCAGCGGCTGGCTTGCACGTTGACCCCTTTGATTCTATCAAAGATAACGAGCATCAAATAATGAGCCCTAAACTCAATTCCTTTCTCTAGTTACGATATACATCGTGACACTATAAATATTTCTGCTAGAGATTTTTATTTATCTATCCAAATTACAATATGTTACAACATCTGACAGAAACTTAAGTGATTCTATTCTAGGAAATGTATGACCACTATAGCTTGTCATACCATTGACTGTAATTACACAAATTTTCTCTTCCCTTGGTAGAAAATTATTTCTTTTCTGTCACTGTAAGGGATTACAAAATAACCCTCTTTCTTGAGAGTTTCGATAGCTTTATATGCATTGATAAAAACATTTTTATGGCACCCCTTTACAAAGTAAACATTTTTCAATCTTTCTCCCCAGTACACCTAAAAATGGTAATTTCCCAGTATTATTCACAGTAAATGCAGTCACATTGTACACTCCACTTAGATCAAAATTTAGCCAATGTGAATGGAAATATGGCTCAAGTTCCTCTCTCAAATTTTCTATTTCTTTCTCAAATTCTGCTAGCTGCTTATGCTGATCCCTAAATGACTGTGTGGCTTCAAAAAACTCAATTTTCCTCTGTTTTAGATCAATCTCATCCAGTTCTAGCTTACGCTTCTTGGCTGATAGCACTGTGAGAGGAGACAAGGGCTGTATCTCTTTAACAGGGTATGGGAGAAGCTTACAGGTTATGTTTGCTTGTTTTCTTAAGACTTGTGGTATCAAGTTACCTGTTGCTACAAGGCCCAACTCATCTAGGTCAACAACTTTGGATATGGTAGAGAAAACTGTGTTTGACTTGGAGAAATATGTCTCACCACTCTTAATATAGCACTTTTGTGAGAAACTGATATTATTTCTGCTGATGGATCCTCAAAAATTTCTACATAATTGATAGGTAGTGAATTGAAACTGAATGCAGAAATAACATAAGAAATTATCTTATTTCTATGTTGTGGGTCAGTGGGGAGCTTTACTTGTACTCCAGTCAATTTATGGTATTGCTATTACCCCAGTAAACATACTGTAGAAGATCATTATAGACCAGACAACAACTATTTTTCAAATTATCTGTCAGTTTTCTCCACATTTTAGCCAATGACACAGAATAAATTGGAGCATTTTGGAAATAATTTCTACTATCATTCAAAAGTGACAAGCTATCATGAATAGGGTCAAAGATTTTGCTATTGTCTCTATTTGTTAAACTGTAGTTATAGATTGTAGCTTCCAAACATGTAATACCATGCATTTTGGCTGCATCAGAGGTGAAGGTTTCCTGTAATCTTGTATCTGGACAGGCAATAAAGTCTACAATATGGTTACCTAACTGCTTATTTACACAGGGCTTGTGATTTGACAAATAAACTTATTATAAATTTTTACTCTCACATTATTATAACCAAGGCAATCAATTCCAACAGTTCATCATTATTCACAATTAAATTATCTTCTTCATATTCTCCTTGAAAGCAGAAACAATGATTTGTAGTTAAAAAATCACACATTCCACTCTTGTTAAATATTCCAGCAAAGTCCTGTGTTATGTCCAAGTCTAGTAGATAGAAGTGCTCCTTCCTCAGCTGCTCCAATAATATTGGTAGATCTCTCATCAATGTAGCAATTAGGACATCTGCAAGCTCCACTTTGTAAGGTACCCCTACTGGTTCCTGGTATTTTTGTTTCACTTCGTTGTAATTGTCATTTCCAAGCACTTGTAGAATCTTTTGAGACATATCACTTCCACTGTCCAATAGGTAAGGCAGCTTTGCTTTGACTCCATGTTTAGCTGACACCATATTAGAGAATTTGCCTCTCAAATATAAGTTGAATGCACCACATATATCCTTTTTCAGAACGAAGCGTCTCTTATCCATTGCCTCACAATCATCTAAAGCACAGATTTTCACAAGCATTATATTGTCACAAAAAGGTTCTGTAATAGGCACAAGATTTGAGTCATCCTGCACAAACCCCAGCAGTGTAATCAATATTTCCAATGTCTGTCACAAGGTTGTCATTGCACAAATTTCTTGATAGAAGCAACAAACCAAACCGCTCATTGGTAGGCTTGATTTTATTACCACAGAGCATAGGCACATTAAACACCTTAGGAGTATCCATGTTTACTACACAGTTGACACTATCAAACTGAACAAATGCAGATCAATGCAGTGGTATTTATAGTAAGATAGTTGAGGAATGACGTCATACAGACTTATTGAAACAAGATTTGGATGCTGTCAAAGACTGGTCATGTGACATGGTGTGTGCTCATGTGAGAGGGAGGTGGAGTGGGGGTCATTGAAACAGCCTTCGTTGAAAGCATAGCAAGGTGATTTCTTACCTATATGAATTCATTTCCAACTCGATTGAAAATTAAACCAATTCAATTTTCTTTTGATTAAGTTAGTGTAATGATTAATTAATTGATTAACTTCAGTTAATGTTCAACCATTGAGTTGAAAGGTGAGAAAATGGTATGTAGGAGAAAGCAAAGTCTGAGGAAACGAGGTAGAGGAATCTTGAGTTCAGCGGCCAAAGTTCTTAAGGGCGTGACGGGCATAGCAGATAATATGACATCCACTATTTTAAATAAGCTCATTGACCTTCAACAAGATGAAATCGGTATTGTGCCCAGGGACAAAGGTTAATGAAAGGTTAAAGAGAGGTGATCAAGGTATAAATTCAATAGATAGAGCCTGTAAGGTACATGATAAAGCATATACACGAAATAGCGATAATAAAACTTGAGCAATAGCTGACAGAGCTCTGGTGAGCGCAGCGTGGGAGATATTCAAAAATCCAGAAACACCCCTTGCTGAGAAAGCACTTAGCTATCTGTTACAAATGTCATGGAAGCTAAAGCAGCGTTTGGTGGGTCTTTGAGAAAGAAGAAGAGGAAGAATGAGAGGAGAAGTTATGGTAATGATATTAGACACAAAGCTATAGCTCAGTTGAAAGAGCATATTGCAGGAAAAGGGAATTTTTTAAAACCTTTTCCTGCGATTAGTGGCGGGAGTTTTAATCCCACCCCCTTTACCACCACCATCATCATATGGTGGGAGTTTATTCCCCCAAAAACAAGTTGAGAAATGTAGAACAACAAAGAAGAGTAGGAAGAAGAAGAAGACATGAATGTTGAAGGAGAATTGAGTAATTATGATTTGATTGATTGGTCAACATTATTACAGATTCGGCTAGAAGGTATATATATGCTAGATGCATTACCCAAAAAAAATCTAAAAAAAAAGAATGGTATTGTGAACTTGGCGAGGGAAAGCGAGGATGGCACGCATTGGGTTGCATATAAAAAAGTCGGCTGTAATGTTTGGTATTTTGATCCAATTGGAAATTTACAACTGCCATACGAATTGGACAAATATTGGAAAAAAGAAATTGGAGTAAATATATTTTATAATGTAGAGCACATGCAACCATTAAATAGTGATTTTTGTGGTCATCTTACATTATTGTTTCTTGCAAATCAGTTGTAATTAAGTGTTTGTGCTGTACACATTACAAGATGGTTGTTATTACATTAAGATCTAACACGAGTAACCTCTATGAACATTTACAAGAAATTATAGAATTGGATAAAAATCGTCAATGGGAAATTGGATTGATTAATTTTTGTAGTTACAATAGTATTGCAAACGTTAACAAAGGAACAAATTCCAGCTTCAAATAAGGTGATAGATTAATTGAGCTGGATATGGGTGCATATGAAGTTGAGAATATTATAAAATCTTTAATGTAAATAAATTGAATATTGATGAGAAGAAGAATAAACTTATTATACGTGCAAACACAAATACTATGAAGATTGAAATTCATTCTGATAAAGCTATTGATTTAACACGTGCTGATTCGATTGCTAAGATACTTGGTTTTGATAATGTTATTTTGCAAGCAAATAAATGGCATTATTCCCAGCATTTGGTTAACATAACAAGCATTGGCAGTATTGTACTCGAGTGTAATTTAGCATGTGTTTTAGCTCTGATGGAAAACAAAAACATATAATCTATGAATTTTTGCCAAAGTTTCCTAGCAGTTATTCAATAAACGAAGTACCATCACCAATTATTCATGTACCTTTGAATACTCATCGAATTCAAACTATTAATGTAAAGGTGACAGACCAGAACAGATCGTTTATTGATTTTGGTAGAGATACAATCACAATTAGGTTGCACATACGTGAAAAACAAAAGTAAACGTAATGGATTATCTTGTTTTCAATCCACGTTCAAATAAGACATGTACACACAATGTCATTAGAGAGACGAATGTGAGAGTGTCAACACCTAAAAACAAACATGCTTTGTCAGCTAAAAGTGCGAGAATATTAGAAAAGTTAGGTTTTATAGTTGATTGGTGAATGTCAGGAGGAGGAGCTGCAATTAGTGAAATTCTGAACATGGAGACAGAGCTTCAGTTTTATAATGATATAACCAAATTCCAATTTCACACTCATACAGTTTATTCGGGACAAGAAATAAAAAAATCTGATGAGGCATGTATAGGCATAAATTCTTTACCGCTGAAATTATCCTCCCATTTTTTGATGATTTTCAAAGAATAATTTTAAATTTGAAACAGAACTCATCTTATTGAGGTCACTGACTGACCTAAATTATGTTGAGTCCACAACTGGAACAAGCGTTAGTATGAAAATTACAAAACTGCAATGGAGAATGCCCTACATAACTTTAGAAGATCATGTAAGACTGAAATTTTTGAGACTGCTCAATGCTGACACTCCACTGAAATTAAGTTTCCATCATTGGGAAATTTGTGAATTACCAAATTTGCAAAATTCACTTAACCATTCTTGGGCAGTCTGCACCACATTGGTTTTTGATAGTCCAAAATACGTTATAATTGCATTTCAAACCAATCGTTAGAATAAAATTAAAAATCAATATCTAATTTTGATAGCTGTGGTATTTACAATGTGAAAGTATATTTGAACAGCGAGTATTATCCATACAAAAATCTGCTAGGTAAAAAATAACTATTATACAGAATGTTTCTGGATTTTGCTCCCTCGTATTATAATCATACAATCAATAGCAAACTTGGAACAGAAATCGACTTTAAGACATTTTGTGATTCAACACCGCTGGTTGTTGTAGATTGTTCACACCAAACAAGTCATATGAAATCTTCGACAGATGTTCGTATTGAAATGGAATTTAATACTGCAGTACCTGCAAATACTTCCACTTATTGCATTTTAATTAGCAATCGTGTGATGGAGTACACACCTCTGACAAGCATGGTGAAAGAAGTTCAGTAATTTTATTGATAGAGTGCACTGTGCTCAATATTATAAGGTGTGCGCCCTGACAAATTTGGCTCATTATCAGTTTCACCTTTGAACAGGTAACATCTAAAATGTCCTATTCTTTGTGTTCTGATATTTTGGAGAGTAAGAACGAAGTGCAAACTCAGTCTATTGGTATCCATTGTGATCTCGATTCTGATAGTTTCTATTATGAGCCAAGGTGCAGTACACCGATCCAGAAGCCACAGGAGGTGGAGGAGCAGAAATGGGAGGAGGAGCAGGAGGGGGAGAAAGACAGAGGATTCAAAGAGCCTGCCAAACAGAAAGAAGTGGACAAGCAGATGACTACGAAAATTGCTACAGTTGATCTTCACTGGTTTAAACAAGATTGTAATCAAATTATTGTGAAAGAACTTGCCATAATTGATCAGTTTGATAATTATATTGTATTCCATTTCAAATCACCATTTGCAAAGACAGAATTGAGTGCGAAATTGTATAATGATATAACATGGTTAGAATGTCACTATCATAAAATAAAATGGGGAGATGGAGATTGAGAATACACTGACTCATTAATACGTGATTACCTTGTACGTTATGAAAAACATTTCACAAGAGGAACTGAGAAAGCAAAGTTATTAAGAAGATTGCATACCAACGTTAAATGTATACCAGAGGATTTTGCATAACCCGATTTCAGCTTTTTCACTAGTTCATGGTGTTATGGTGTGTGTAGCATTCATAAAAATAGGCATGATAGACAATGTGCTTTGTTCAGTGCTCAACAATATAATTCTTTGTTGTTCAAAATATGTATCATACAAATAATTTCATGTGTGAAAACAATCGAATGCAAAGTATGATGTACACGAATTCGCAGAAAAGAAACTTCACTTATTATGGATTTTTCTACAATGGAAAAGAGATTCAGTGTGTTTATTGCATGCATGCATTGAGACTGCATAAAGCATGTACATGTTGCCCATCTACAATTAATGGAGAAAGACTGCTTAATTACTCTATAATAGTCCCAGCCTACACTTAGTTTTGTTCATTCGCTTATCATGGACCCGAGAAAGATGTAGAGAGAGAGAGAGAGAGAGAAGAGAGAGAGAGAGAGAGAGAGAGAGAGAGAGAGATAGGGAATTTCTCAATTCACTTTATCTGTCAGTAAAGCATTAGATGTAGAGAGAGAGAGGGAATTTTTCCCTCAAAGGGAAAATATTTTTTCCCTCATCCAATAGTCGATAGTCGATAATCGATATCCACCCCCCCTCATCTATACTGTTAAGGGGAAGGAGAAATCTATTCGAGAGAGAGAGAGAGATATCTCTCTCTCCTTCTTCATCCCCTCGTCATCACTGGGAGAGGGTGAGAGAGAGAGGGGGCGATTAGATTAGATTAGATTAGAGAGAGAGGGAGTGGGAGAGTGAGTGAGTGAGAGGTGTGGGAGGGGGAAAATCTATTCATAGAAAACCCCCACCCTGCTGGGGGAGGGGGTGGGCAGGGTTGGTGGTATGGTAGGGGGAGGGGGATTTCGAGCAAAAAAGTGCATTTAAACTGTCATATCCCCCTACTAACACTGGGGTATTTTTACAAGTGGAAAGATACAATAAGTTGAGGTGAGCATATGCATACCACATAATTCTATTCGAGTTCATACAGTGAATCATTCTATTCTACAGAGTGAGAGTTCACTTTCATCAAGATAATTCTTCAATATTCATTTTTATATGTTGACTAATCATTCAAGTAATGACATCATCTACTAGCTATGATAATCACACAGACAGAATATTATTTTTCCCCCCACGGAAAAATAGCTATTTCCCATTAAACATTATAGGTGCTGAATCTATCCAACAGTTCAGCTGTCTTGAGTGCTCACTCTGTTTAAAGCAAGCTTCTCCTGACATTGAGTTGCTGATTAGCTACTAGAACAGGTAAGGATTAGGATCAAATATTTAAGATATATACATTTATTTAGATGCACAAGATTTTTCTAAGCAATTCACAATTAGTAATTAACCTGAACAAACACTAGTTTCATAATAGTTACTCAATTTATACTAATTTCAGATCAGTGAATTTTTAGTCTAACAAAAATCGTAAACTATTACAGTTTTCATTCGAATCTCATTAGTCAACTTATAGAAGAAAGAAATCTTCTCACTTTGTCCTTACAAATATAAACAAGAATCGTTATTCGAGATAAAGTTATTCGAGATAATGTGAATCTTTTTGGAAGAAATAATCACCACTGGAGAGATGTAGGAATGATTGCATTGAAACATTGCTGAAGCGTTTTTTCCAAAATTTGAATCAACATCTAAGAGGAGTGAGAACATGCAAGTTTGGTTTTGTTAAATATTATCGTACACACACAAAAAGAATCTTTTCACAACAGAGATTGTTTTAGGAGAGGACTGCACAAGTTGTATTGAACGGTAGATAACACATTTAGTAAGCATAGGCTGTAGTCACTACATTACTATGTGTTTTTATCAAACATATTTTTCACAGATTTCAATGAAACATTTAACTGTGATGCATCACTTGATATTTTCGGTGCATTTTCATTATTTCTAGCTTCTGATAATTGTTTCTTCTCCTCTGCTTTTTCTATATATAGTACATTATAAATCATCACATATTGTACACCTTCAATTGTAAATAGCTGCACTTATTGAACCACTTAGCTTGTTCCTCCCCTTTAAGTCTCAATCCTCCCTCACAATGATAACACACTTTTTTCCTGTATAGATGAATCCTACCTCATTGATGAAATCCTCTTTGATGGAAATGGACCCATGTAGCAAAGGACTTGTGAGTAGAGAATTTGAGGTAAACAGCTGGTTGTATTTTTAAAATATTAGGTTTCTCTGTGATTCCAACAATATCAGTACATTCTCCAATATCTCTTCTTAGCATTACACCGTATTTAAGGTTGTAATCTCGATTGCTATCTACATTAGATATAGTTACATTCCAATAGATGTTTACAGCTAGGTGATGATCACGTATTGCATCATTAGACTCCAACCAACACTGCAGAACACACACCGCACTATATATTTCATTTTTGTGAAGTAAAAACCCTGCCCTAACCATTTCAGAAACACTTATAAATGGTACTCGCCAACATTCAAATGTTTTCACGTTTAAATTTTGTTTTCTGCACACTATACGTTCTTGATTCTTCACAATTCATTTTCACACAAAACTTTTCTAATATAAAACACAATTCAAATATCGATTTTAAGCTAAACAAACACTAAATCATCATTCAAGGATTAGCATGTTCTAATATCCATTTCATCATCGGTTGTGTGACATCTCTTCTCCCACCTGGTTTGTAGTGCCAAGCTTGAATTAAAAGTGTATTTGCTAGCATACGAAGTAGATGGCTGGACAATCTTCTCTACTTTCCTTCAATATTTGCAATAAAGACTCTACATTCAGTTTGGTTCTTATTACTTTGTTTCTTATGTAGTCCAACTTAGTGTAACATTTAACTGCTCGAAGGAACCTCATTTCGGCTGCATGCAAATACACTTCCATAAGCTATTATTGGTACAGCAATTAGTCTGTAGAGCTTCATCTGACCGACTTGTCTTGTATAAACTCTTTATCATATGCAGACGATACTGTTAAACACAGAAGACCAACTTCAATTTGCACTTTTCATGTCAAATAGGATTGGTATGGACTTTGACAAAATGAAAAAAAATTCAAGCTCATAGCATTTAAAGGAAAGTCACCAGTTAGATCCGAGATAGTGCTTGAGAACCAAATTTTGTAACAAGTTAAATGCTTCAATTAATTGGGATGTAGGGATGTCAATCCCGGGATCCCGGGATCCCAAATCCCGGGATCCTGGTCCATTTTTGATACCTAACAATCCCGGGATTTTTCAGCCTCAATCCCGGGATTTTCGGGATTGTAAACCTGAAATTGTGAATCATATGTTTCCAAAAACAATTCAATATTGAATTCATTTACAGTGATAAATATGAGTTTTTATAACTAATTTATTGTTTCAAGTTTTTGACTAATAAATTTAGTCTACAGGCACAGCCTACAGTTGCATAAATACATAATATTGATTGTATACTGTACTCTTTACTGGCTTAATAGAATTTGCATTATCAGTTCGCATAATTGGCAGAATGGTTGTTGATCAGTTGTTATGTCTCTACACTTGGCACAATATTTGCAATAGTGCTGGTGGCATTTCCTTGAAATGCATTCCAAACTTTGTAAAGACTTCAGAAATCAGAAATAAAAAAGCACTAACGATTCACTCTCTGTCTAATTATTCCTCTCCTCTTCTCTTTCTCTATCATTAGTAGAATATCTAGTTGAAGTAAATATTATAGTTTGCCTCTACGCAATTTCATTTAGTAGTGTAGTGGTTCAGCTTTTGCATTGTTTGGTCAGTATGGTGTTACGGTCTTACAAAAAGTATTCTAATTTATTATTAATTCAAGTGATATTTATTCACTTTACAGTATTTGACATAATTAAAGTGTGTGCTCAATCCCGTCCTAATGTAGGATAGAAATGTTTTTGTTCTTCTTAAAAAAGACTCTGATGAGTTATCTTGCTTTCCTCAGTTCTCACTATCATCTAGGATAGAGCAAATTTAAGTTAGGATATGAAAAAAAAAACAGTTACTCCTAATATTGAAAACATTTATAGAAATAGAATGTTCAATACATTTTAATATTATTAACAAGTATTCTTTATTCATTTTAATAATAGCCTCTGTAATGGGCCCTTTTCCATCTCCACACACTGTTACTGAACATGTAATTGAGGAGGAACAATTGGTTGAAAATGCATTAAACTGATTTTTGCCAATCCCGGGATCAGTCCCGGGATCCTGGGTTGATATTGGATATCCCAAAATACCGGGATTAGAAATCAGTCCCGGGATTGACATCCCTATTGGGATGTCATACAGACAAGGAAAGTTTTAATCATTGCTATAGAATTTCATCAACCTTCTTAACAAAAACAGAAAATCCTTACTTGCATATTTTATCTGAGAATAAAGCTAGTGAGAGATTGATGAGTGCTTTATTTGTGTAGATTACAATATATACTGGTTTTTACACTTATATACAATACAGCAAATATAAATGAATTTACATAATATAGACTAAGAAAATATTTTTTGAAGTTGTGACGTTATTCTTTATATTTAAATAACGAGTAGCCTCCTGCTTGGCATCAGTCGGTAGAGCATGAAATATTTGATATAATTATAAAATTAGGTCGTGGTTTTTTAATAGAATACAGTCTCATTAAAATCTTTATAGGCCCAGATATGAGCTTCCCCTATAACTCTGTAATTCATTGAAAAATAAATATATATATACGATACTTATACTATAGTGTGAGGAATTAAAATAAATTGCACACCATAAACAATTTGATACATATATAAACAAATTATGCAAAAAATAGATCGAGGCAAAAATATATAAAGAGCAATAAAAATATAATATAAAATAAAAATAGAACAATAATTGAAATCAGTAAAATATCACAGGCTAAACTTTATACTCTAGATTTATGGCATGAATCATTACCATGTGCCTTTATCTTAAAATCATATGCATCCTTTTGCATGTAGCTGCAATATGAGCTTGCTAATACTTGTCGACTTGGACAATTCAATTAAAAATAGGTTCTTTAAGATCAACTTGATAAATTGGCAACTAATAATCCAAATATTATATATATTAAATTCTCTAGTACTTAGTAATTTCTTTGTATTGAATATATATTTTATCTCAGGGTGCAAGATTCGGCACCTGATGGAATAGGTAGAGCAATTCATCTAGTGAATTAGAGCTATAACAAACTATCGCAAATTATATTGCAAAAATTAAAGATCATATGAATATGTTTTAATAGCCTAGTTATACTTCTTTGGTTCAATAGAATTTTCTGAAATGTATTGGTTCATTTACTCCTTTAATAAAATACCTTTAATACTAAATACTTGTGCAAGTATTTTTATTAAATTCTTAATTTATAATAAAACCCTTTGACGAGCTAGCTTTGATTATTAGATAAATTCGAAGCACTAGGGCGCCCATCACTAATTCAATATTCTCACTCACGTGTCGAAATCTTCTTATAAGCCGCCGATGTCGATCCAACTCCTGGTGGTCCTGAATATGGTAGCCGGAATCGTCTCTTCCAAGGGGTTACAAAAATATTTGAAATTGAAAATGACTTCTGCTTTACAAGAGCATCACTTAGTCTTTTAAGAAATTTAATAATTTGATCTAACTTTAGCTTTTACAAGTTATAGCAAGGTATTACGCTCTAAAATATTTAGGGTCCTCTCATGGTGGCATTTGGCTGGCGAGTCTGGTTCTCCTTCCTCAATTTTACAATTCTTATTTCCGACTTTTAATTAACATAAAATTTGAATATCTTAGTCCTCCGCCATTTAAGGTTCAAATAGATCGTACAAAAATATCAAATTATTACTTAGGTTGTGTGTTTAATAATTTCTTTGCCTTCGGGCCATCTCTATAACATAGACTATACAATAATTTAACATAAATCCCAAACATTTATAGAAATATATATAAATATTTTTGAATTGGCATACTATTGCTGCCTATTAACTGCCATTGTGCTATTGGTGCATGCAAATTTGTTTCAGTATCATGCGCTTGGTACCTCCTATTTCCTGAACACACTTAATTATTTTTATTAGATTTTTCAATTATGCTCTCTACATGCTGGTTAATATTCTATATACTAATATTTATTTCATGCTTCCTAATAGTTAGCCACGTGACCATGTGTTCTTTCAAATTGCATACCTTTGTTACAATAGAGCTCTGCCAAGGGGTTTGGTCAGATTCTACGTTGCTCGATTCAGTCGATCGTTAGGTCGCCGATCACTGAATGCATATACCTAACCTCAATCTTCAAAATATTTTATATAATAATATATTTATTAGCAACAAATTCTTTCAAATCCTTTTTAGGTTTTTTGTACCGTTTAGCCAGAACAAGCTTATGCTATCTAATCTTAATTGTTATCTATTTGGTGATATTAGCCAGTTACTTTATTCAGACCTATTAATACTTCAGTTAGGGATTTTTATCTACCCAAATTTCTGATACTTTACACGCGCCCCTGGATTTGAATTCAAAATATTTGAAAATCACAATGTTTTTAATGAAAATCCACCCTTCAATACATCGATATATTCCATACTTTATTTATAAATTATACTCTCAGACTTTTATCACAGTTCGCAGATCTATCTGCTGCACCTCCTTAGACCTCTATCAAATACAATAACAAATTCTCCTCCTCAACACACATAAAATATCATAAATATAATCTTCTAGACGCATTCCTCCTTACAACATGAAAACATAGTTTTTTAAAATTCGCCACTCGCAGGGCCGCCAACCTAACTACACACATTTCTTGATTCTCACAATTGATTCTTTTCAGACAATAATTTCGATGTACAAAACTTCTGGGCTTATATTTTATAGTACTTCTTAGGTCTTAATATAAATAATTTTCTATACATCAGGTACAATACTTTTCTTTTGCTAATGGCTCTTGGTTTTGGGTAACTAGCATTCATTTTAGGTTTTTTCAGGGTACAAACATGGCATAACTAACGGTAATAAATAAAAAACATATAAAAAATATACTGACATTAATAAATATAATAAATAACCGTTATAAATAACATTTTTGGGTTATAATACTTCTTTTTATAATCATATGTTGAGCGCTACATTCGATTCAGGTGGCTTTGGCCAGCTGACTGCTTGTTCTACATTTATACTGCTTACGTCAGAACGTTGTCAAAATTGCAACTAACCTAACTGCTACGTTTTCTCTTTAAAGGTAATTAACCAATTTCAAAATACTATCCCCTCTTGTGTCCTTTTTATGATGTAACTAATTTAATTACATAATTAAAAGTAATCTTTTTCTTGTTGCAGGCTTTGGATAGTTGGGAGAAATCAAAAATCTGATTTGTTGACACGAGGTGCTTCATCAATATTAAATTTATTAAGAAAGGTTAGTAATTGGCTTGATAGTGGTGTTTTCCTTGATTACTTATCGTATTTATTTCAAATTTGACGATATAGGCTAGCATGTAGAATGTTGTGATTTACTTGCATCTTCTTGCATTCTATTTGTAGATGTTGTAGGCTGGTGAGGTTATCTGCTGTTGATTTGTGAGGCTGTCCTATTGATAATTTTTCATCATAATTTAAAGCCTTTGTATCTTGTATACTTTTTCAAACAATTCCAAGCTTCATTATGTAATTCTTTTAATCTGTTCTTTTTCCAATCATCCTGCACTCTTAACTCATCCTTCCTTTCATTTTCATCTAATATTCTTGATCTCGGTTCATTATAACTCATTATGCTCAAGACAATAAACACTTTTATAATATTAAATTTCCAATTATCAATAATAGATTCTTTCAATAACAACAATACAATTTTTTCCATCATTTACAACACAGTCCTTTATCCATATCACAGCCATAACCAACATTAAAACCATATCCAAACATTTATCATCTTTAACAATATAATCACTCAACATATAGCCAGGTACTTCCATTTTATTAATATAATTCCTTATTTCTTTCACTCTTATTAACCACTTTCATTCTTCATTAGTCATCTTCCATTTCCTTGTTGCCCATGCATGAATCCATATTTGTTCTTGTAGCTCTGTTTTTATCCCATTTCTCTGGCCCATTATCCCGGTCACATCGCTGAATATATCCTTTGAAGCGTATGTGCCGCAGATGCACGCCGTCGGTCCGCTCCTGTCCTCATCTGGTATGGTCCGGTATCCTCCTCGGGCGTTTAAAATGTGCATGCGGCCGGTATGCGCGCGCGCGGTTCCTCCGTTTCTTTCGCTTCTTCCGCCTCCGGGCCTTGTGATGCTGGTACCTCTTCTCCCGAATGCCGTCCTCTCTGTCCTGATGTCGGCCATCCGTGTCCTCGGGCGCTTCGTCTCCGCCTTGCGGTGGTTGCTCCTTTTGTCCGGTAGTCCGTCCTCTTGGTCCGGGTCTTGGTCTGCTGTGGGGTCGAATAATGCGAGGGGTGGTGTGCAGATACATGGTGGCGATCTCTTGATGTGCGGGTGCTCTTCCTGCGGTGATGGGTCGTCGGCGGGGAATATAAGGCTTCAAGAGGGGTGATGCTTACAGAGCGTTTTAAGTGCATGGTGGGCGGCGGTTTTGGTGGTTGTTATCTGGTGTTGGTTTCTGTGTTCTTTGTTGATTTAATCCTGTGGCATGCGCTAATGTATAATTTGTGCTTACTTGTTGAGGTGGCGGTTTGTAATTTCTGTTGTAATTATTCTGAGTGTGACTGTTATTTGAGTTTAATCGATCACGGCCATCATAGTGATTCCTGCGGTTGCTCTGGGGCGTAATGGTTGGTTGTGCGATTTTGAAAATTTTCATTATTCCAGTTACCATTTTGCTTGTGCTCATAGCGGCGTTCAAATTGAGGGCAGATCGGTAGCGATCATATGATACCGGTTCATATTTTTGGCCGTTATACTGATTACTTTTTGAGTTATGTTGATTCTGTGTGTATCTTTGGTCTGAACGGTGGTTTGACCTTGCCATCACAGACTGTATGCCATATAAATGATTTATCAGCTGTTTGCAATCAGTAATGGGTTGTGTGGCGAGTGCCATTCTAACTTGATATGGTAGTTTCTTTAGAATAATACTTGCCAATGCCGATTCGTTAATGGGCTCGCTCAATTGAGAATTTTGAACTGTAGAGCAGTGACGAAAGTGGTACATGCACCATCTAAGTTAGGGTTGAAATCGCATGATATGATGTCCGCTAGCACGTCCAACTGTTTACTTCTGCTCCAATACTGTTCCAGGAAGACAGCTACAAACTCATCCAATGATGTAAATTCATGGGCTCTACTCCGAAAAAGAACATCAGGGTTCGCCAATCAATAAACTAGTCAAACGAAGATGCCACATGCTCCAAGAGGTAGGTGCAAGAGTTTGTACTAATTTTATCTGATCAATGAATGGTTGAGGTTGCAAATGGCGATCAGTATTATCAAATTTGCCAGTCCTTGCAATATACTATGTGAGTTGATGTTATCTGCTTGAATTCCTTGATGTCGTTGTTGGATATGATTTTCTAATGCTGTTATTTTTTCCTGTGCCATCTGCCATTGACTATTATGTGTAATTTTATTAGCGTTATTTCTTGATCTAATTGAGTCAGAGTGGATTTTTGAATTAGTAGAGTTCCGTTTAAAGCTTTACAGGTTTCTGTGTTTTGATTGATGCTACCTTGCAGTTGGTTCATTTTTGTGGACATATTAATCTGTTTATTTTGTATTTCTTTAATACTGTTAATATTTTTGTCAACTGTAGTTGTTAAATTTTGATTGGCAATGGTAATTTGTTTGTTGATTTCTTGATGGCAATCGGCCTTAATGTTATTTGTTAAATCCTGAATGGGTGTAGTGATTTGTGTGGTTAGGTTATCTATCCTTTCGTTGAGTTCACAGGTAACCGTATCCAACCTTTCCGATAATCCTGCCGTAACTTTATCCTGACTTTCTTTCTGTAGATTTATCATTGCTTTTAATTCTTCCCTATGATTCTCTACTTTAGTCTCAATAGTATCCAACCGGGTTCTACTGATTTTATAGCGCCTGCTGTCTCTTTCATGCCCTGTTCCACTGTTTGCTTATTTGCCTCTTTTATTGCAGCATTTCTTTTTTAATCTCCTGCATCATATTATCCATTGTGTTTTGTAACATAATATTGAACATACTGCTAGTTTGTTCCATTATTACCCTTAAATGGATCTAGCTCTGTGACTGAAAATAGACTTTGTTTGCTCAGATGTGACTCGGCCTCTGGAGATGCGGGTTCTGCAGGCTGCTCCTCGCCCCCTTCAAGTTGATCTCTGCTATCCGTTGATTCAATGGTGTGTCAGCGGCGTCGATTCGAGTGGATGATAGAGGTTGCAGACCTTGTGGATCGAAGACTATCGACCGACACTTCCTGGTTCCCTTTCTTGTGGCGTATTGGCATCTACCATGGTGGGGTTTGATGTGCTGGGAGTCGACAAAGTGGGATCTGTGCAACCGCCGTACATATATGAACTTCAGAGTTTGCGGGAGTGTGATTCATTGTGTAAATATGATAAATGCTAATTAAAAAAGTGATAAATAATAAGCGAAAATGCTTAAAAAAGAGACACAAACGGGACTTACAGTGAAACAGTTATGTGCAAAGTGTTTGGATATTCAAAGGACAAGGTATTTATACTTAAGTTTTTTATAATGCTCTAGCGCCCCCAATGTTAATATTATTCCTGACTAGTTTACAGACTGTGACTTATTTCCAACCGGCTTAAATACATAATATATTCTTGACTAGAAAGTAATAGCAGTTTAGGCTTATAAAATATAATCTCTCTCTATAAAATATATTTTTTACAATAACAATAATATAAAATTTTCTTTAAAACATATAATTTCTCTTTATTTAAAGCTATTGATTCCCCAAAAGTAATACAAAGTTTACTTCGCCTGTTTTCCTCAATACTCATATAAGTTATCTATAATTTTCAATATGGGTATTGACTTAATTCAAATAATATTCAATGAGCTCAGCTCTCATCATCAGTCCCACGTTGGTACGGCATGTTTCTGTGACGTTATTCTTTATATTAAATAACGAGTAGCCTCCTGCTTGGCATCAGTCGGTAGAGCATGAAATATTTGATATAATTATAAATTAGGTCGTGGTTTTTTAATAGAATACAGTCTCATTAAATCTTTATAGGCCCAGATATGAGCTTCCCCTATAACTCTTGTAATTCATTAAAAAATAAATATAATATATACGATACTTATACTATAGTGTTGAGGAATTAAAATAAATTGCACACCATAAACAATTTGATACATATATTAACAAATAATGCAAAAAATAGATGAGGCAAAAAATATATAAAGAGCGATAAAAATATAATATAAAATAAAAATAGAACAATAATTGAAATCAGTAAAATATCACAGGCTAAACTTTATACTCTAGATTTATGGCATGAATCATTACCATGTGCCTTTATCTTAAAATCATATGCATCCTTTTGCATGTATCTGCAATATGAGCTTGCTAATACTTGTCGACTTGGACAATTCAATTAAAAATAGGTTCTTAAGATCAACTTGATAAATTGGCAACTAATAATCCAAATATATATATATTAAATTCTCTAGTACTTAGTAGATTTCTTTGTATTGAATATATATTTATCTCAGGGTGCAAGATTCGGCACCTGATGGAATAGGTAGAGCAATTCATCTAGTGAATTAGAGCTATAACAAACTATCGCAAATTTATGCAAAATTAAAGATCATATGAATATGTTTTATAGCCTAGATTTTATACTTCTTTGGTTCAATAGAATTTTCTGAAATGTATTGGTTCATTTACTCCTTTAATAAAATACCTTTAATACTATATTTACTTGCACAAGTATTTTTTTATAAATTCTTAATTTATAATAAACCCTTTCGACGAGCTAGCTTTGATTATTAGATAAATTCGAAGCACTAGGGCACCATCACTAATTCATTTTCTCACTCACGTGTCAAAATCTTCTTATAAGCCGCCGATGTCGATCCAACTCCTGGTGGTCCTGGAAATGGTAGCCGGAATCGTCTCTTCCAAGGGGTTACAAACATATTTGAAATTGAAAATGACTTCTGCTTTACAAGGCATCACAAAGTCTTTTAAGAAATTTAAATTTGATCTAACTTTAGCTTTTACAAGTTATAGCAAGGTATTACGCTCTAAAATATTTAGGGTCCTCTCATGGTGGCATTTGGCTGGCGAGTCTGGTTCTCCTTCCTCAATTTTACAATCTTATTTCCGACTTTCAAATTAACATAAAATTTGAATATCTAGTCCTCCGCCATTTAAGGTTCAAATAGATCGTACAAAAATATCAAATTATTACTTAGGTTGTGTGTTTAATAATTTCTTTGCCTTCGGGCCATCTCTATAACATAGACTATACAATAATTTAACATAAATCCAAACATTTATAGAAATATATATAAATATTTTTGAATTGGCATACTATTGCCGCCTATTAACTGCCATTGTGCTATTGGTGCATGCAAATTGTTTCAGTATTCATGCGCTTGGTACCTCCTATTTCCTGAACCACTTAATTATTTTTATTAGATTTTTTAATTATGCTCTCTACATGCTGGTTAATATTCTATATACTAATATTTATTTCATGCTTCCTAATAGTTAGCCACGTGACCATGTGTTCTTTCAAATTGCATACCGTTTGTTACAATAGAGCTCTGCCAGGGGTTTGGTCAGATTCTACGTTGCTCGATTCGGTCGATCGTTAGGTCGCCGATCACTGAATGCATATACCTAACCTCAATCTTCAAAATTTTTATATAAAATATATTTATTAGCAACAAATCTTTCAAATCCTTTTTAGGTTTTTTGTACCGTTTAGCCAGAACAAGCTGATGCTATCTAATCTTAATTGTTATCTATTTGGCGATATTAGCCAGTTACTTTATTCAGACCTATTAATACTTCAGTTAGGGATTTTTATCTACCCAAATTTCGATACTTTACAAAGTGCATATGATATGAAAAAAGCAGTTGTCAATAGCTGTAGTCTATTGTTATGCATCAACATGAATTGCTGGAGCTTTGTATTCTTTGCATTCTTTGGAAAGAATATTTGAAACATCCTTGCCACTAACTCTCTACCTCTAGAACAAGAAACTTAAAGAGTAATAGGGTTTTAGCACATCTACAAAAGAGTTTCTTATCCATAGTAGTGTGGGATTGCTTCTCTCCCATGAGTCAGTGATTGATTCACTTTATCTGTCAGTATAGTTGAATTGGGTTCTTAATCTCAGAGATTCATGATGCTGATGGATGAGAGATGCATTTGTCCTTGTAAGCTGTCGAAGTAAAACGTGCTAATTTTCAACTGAGAGGAGAATGGAGCATATCTTCCAAGGTTGTCTCTTACTACACCTGCATATGAATGGAGGGGAGAGAGAGAGTTTCTTGTTGTGTTTTAACCAGTACATAGAGTCAAATATGGTCATATCTCTTGATTTCAATTTCATTTAATGAATTTGATCTAATTGCAAAGAATATTTTTCGATAGGTGGATGATCTAGCAATAACAAATAGAGTAATAAAGCTTCACCACAACAGGATAGCAGATTATCAACAGAATCTCAAAGTGAGTATTATTATTTCTTTCTTTCATATTACGAATCAAACAGTGATTCAACAAGTTAATATGCGAGCGCTTGTAATCTGCTTAACTATTAACTGAATCAGTAATTTCCAACACTTGTAATGTGAACAGATCTATTAGTATAGTAAAAAATTTATCAGTTCATCAAATAACTAACACTAACCTTTCATTTGCTGTGTCCTCCTTCTCACCCTCCTCTTCCTCCTCCTCCTCCTCCTACTCCTCCACTCTAACTCTGCTGATTGCTTCTCATGTTATCAGATCATGGAAATCATGATGAAAAACAACTCAGTATTAGATCTCTTTTTTAAGTTGAGTGGATTTTGGAGCATATGCTGTGAGTAAAAATAACACAGACACACTCTCTCCCACCAGAAAATTTACAATCTACACAGAAAAGTTTTCTCTCTATTGTATGAAACATGACAAGACTTCTGTAATCTTCCAGATATATACTGCATATTTAAGGTTGAATTTATGCTCAGATTGCACATGCACTGAGTCGACATAATGTGTAGTTTTCCTAATATTTCTGATAAAGGAAGAAGCAAAAGCTCGGTGAGTGGGATTTTATTTGCAATATCATTCAAGATTCGGTATTCCGCAGGTTCTCCTTTGAATTGAAATTTTCCTACAGGTTGACTCCCATCTCTTTCCATTGATCATTACTCCTCTTCCATAATGTCATTCCACTAATATTATTTGTTAGCTCATTCTAATAATCATATAATAACAGACTCGTCAGAGTGAGAGAAAATGACAAGTGTAGAATGAATAACAATTTTGCCAAAACAAACAAGAAGAGAAATTTACTCCTGGTGTTCTCATAATCGATTGTCTTTCAGAATCAAAGATGGTAACAGTATACACTGAATTCAAACGCAGCAGATCACATCAGGTTATAGAGAGAGAGAGAAGCATACGCTCAGCTGAGAAAAAATTATCATCTTAGAGCTAACCAAAACCGCAATAACAGTGCTTGTGACAAGTTTTTGGATCAATCACATGGTTGTGTGGAGGAGGGATTACAAACTTCAAAGACTGAAAGCTTTGCATTTTGTGAAAATTATATAGTCAGATTCTTATAATCCAAAGAGAAATTGTATGTGGTGTGTGTGTGTTTTTATGCTTTAACACTTAATGTAACCATGATAGGACTGGAATGATCATTGAAATTCATCTATTGATCTCGTGGAAAATGCAGTAGGCGTTGAAGGATTTGTTTTGCAACAATGATTCTAACCCGTGTCAGCAGCAAGCCTTGTCACATATCTGATGAATCGCATAGTATATATTATAAAATTCAATTTTAGAAATTCGTTACAGAAAATAAAGTTTCTGTTTGTTGTCAAAACAGTGTAGGGAAACTATACTATATGCTTTTGCATTTGTTTTCATGAGTTTACTACTGTCATAGGTGTAAACTACTAGTGACAACTGTTAGCAATACTATTTCTAAATAACTCATTTGAGAAATGACTCATACTATCACATCGATCAGTATCTCTTCCTCATGCATGAATCTTTTCACTCAGCTTGATTCTAATTTTATAAATCTATGTTTGGCTTCTCAAAGTCTTTCTTGTTAGTGTGGTTTCCAAACTATGAAATATCACACTTTCCTTCTCCTCCAAGCACAGTAAATGAAGAAATTATCTAACACTGTGAGTGAGAATATTGTACAACAGCTAAAGCCAATGAAATTATACTATTGTGTTTTTTCACTCTCGACTTTTCACTCTAACTTTCAGTGTGGGCTAAGAGTAGTGAGATGAAAAAGCTATATCATACTGATCTGGAGGGTGATCAATTACTGTAATCTAATTTATGTTGAAAAATGTACATCTAACTAGACATAGAAGTCTCCTCATAATAACCAAATCCCTAGACATATTTATTGTTTAACAATGGATGCTGACAACAAAAAATTTGTACCAAAAATATTCTATTGCTTGAAGCAAAGTGTTAAGTTTACTCAAGCAAAGAGTATCTTACTTACATCAGAGTGCTAATATTGTAATCTTAATTTCCCAGCATTGTGGTGTTATTACAGTATTCCATAAAAGGTTTTCCATGCTTGTGACAGAAACTCAATTGATAGAAAATCTATGTTGTTATAGCATTTGACACAAATTCCTCTTGATAGACAAATCTCCTTTGACAGTGTAAGGGATTATGATCACAGTCACTATGATCAAAATACACTTAATGTGATGCTTCAAGTTTCTCTCTCAAATTTGTATTTCTTTTTCAAATTCTGCTAGTTGCTGTTCCCCGAATGTCTCTGTGGCTTTCAAAAACTCTACTCATCTAGTTGTAGCTTTCTTCTTGCCTGATAGAGGAACCAAATAATCGCTGCTTCTCTCAACAATATAGTATATAGCCACTTGTGCTTTCACCAACATAATCTAAATCATGATTCGACTTTCAATTCATTTGACTGGAAGTAGGGTAAACTTCTTTTGGATACCTCAAGGTTGTCTTTACATGTCTCTTACACTTATCTAAATACCTACTGCATAATTACTCAAATATAGCTATAATCTATAGCTTTCCATTTTTCCTTTGATAGAAAATAATATTACTACATAAGCAAAGTCCAGTCTTATTTGTTACTCAAATAATCTACTTGCTTTTCATTTTTAACAATCACTTTTAAGTACTTTCTCAGAATAACTTTTGTCTGGTTATCTCTTCCTTCGTTCTGCCTTATCTCTAAATAAGTAGTTGGATTTCATTCACTGTCATATCAAAAAAAAATATTATTCTATTCTCATCATGCTTACTCTCCATGAATGTTAACATTGTGATCTTATACTATTTCTTGATGTTAATTCACTCCCTAGAATGTTATGATTCGCTATAATTATCTTGTTGTCCTCTCTCATCATTCTTTCTGAAGAATGGACATTGATATGTCAAAGCTCCGCCAATTTATGTAGATGCATAACAATATGATTATTATCTATAGTTATATATTACAAATTGCTTTTTCATATCATAAATAGTTCAGTAACTATTTCCTTAGTCTATATTATGTAAATTCATCTATACTTTTGCTGTATTGTAAGCTATTGTATATAAGTGTATAAGCCAGTATATATTGTTATCTACATAAATAAAGTACTCAATCAATCATTCATCTTCTTTGCTTCTGCTCGTTGATTTTGAATCAATCAATCATCAATCAATTTATTGGAAATAATTTTTACATGTTGGGTCCTGCTAAAACCATGGGTTTTTCAGCAGGTGCCATATCAAACAAAATTTTCACAACTTTAAATTAAAATAAAGTACAAATAAATAAAATTAGGCTATTTGTCGTGAATACAAGAAATGAAAAAAAGGAATTACAATAATAATGAGAAAAAAAAAGAACATAATAATCAGAAGTAAGAGTAATAGAGTTAATAAATAACATTATTATAAGCATGATAAATAAGGAGTTAATTAGAACTAAATGGAATAAAAGAAGGAATAAAGTAAGAAGTATTTATACAATATTAATATTACTAATTATTAGTCGTCAGGCTGGCGGCAGTGACTTTACAACATATATATAATAATTTAAAACCAGCGGAATAGGCTATTGAAAGATGAAAAGAAAATTCATCGTACGCAGGCCTATTAGAAATTATTATTCAAATAATGATAATAAATATTTTTGTTTATTTCAGAATTTAGAGTACTATTATCACTGTGGTTTATTCTCATTTCGATTTCACTGGGTTGAAATCAAGTT
>NC_052506.1:49297529-49334161 GCF_014356525.2 Nilaparvata lugens | reverse complement strand
TTGGTGCTGATTTATACTCAACACTCTTGATATCAGCAGAAAATTCCAATTAGTCTGGTACCCCTGGCAGCCTTTGCACAATCTTTGGTTACGTTTAAGTGGAAATTGAATATTGAGGACTCGACCGCACAGTCATATCAAAATGCAGATCATTTGCCACAATCTAGGTTTGCAAAGGAAGCACCGCACAGCTCAATCACCATCAGAACAGGAATTTTGGGAAACCGAAGAGGCCATCCCCGTTCGAAAGAGTCATCACCCGAAGACGAGTTGTGTGAGAAACTGTACCAATCCACTACTTATCGCACCTCTGAAGGAAGGTATGTTGTGGCACTGCCTTTCAAACTGCGCTCCCGCTCTGTGCAATAACCGCAGCAGGCATACCGCAATCAGTTAGGATTACTGAAAAACTGAGTCAATCTGATGAACTTGAAACCAATACTCTGACTTCATGCAGATATCGTGACTTAGTTACTTGAAATCGCTGATTCTGCTGTAGATTACATCATCCCACATCACGCAATATTCAAGAAAACGACAACACTTCAAAAAATTCGAGTTGTTTTCAACACATCTAGCAAAGACGCCATGGCTCTCACTTAACGATGTGTTGCTGCCTGGAGCTAAACTTCAAACAAACATAGTCCAAGTGTTTAACCCACTTTCATTCATACCGCTTTGTCATCCTTGCAGACTGCAACAAAATGACAGACAAATCTTGCTGAGACCTGAAGACCGCCAGCATCAACATATATTTGGAAACCACCCACCAAGAAAAAATTCAAGAATTTGAACTGTTAACAGTGACTTATGGAGTATCTTATAGTCTTATAATGCATATCTTGCTCAGCGTACTCTGCAACATTAGTGGAGCTTTCCCACTCGCCAGTCAAGTACTGAAGTCGCAAACGTATGTCGACGACATACTTGGTGAAGCATGACCTAATACCGCACATTCACTTATCACACAGAGAAGGGATCAGAGGGAACATTCTACCGACTATGTTTTCGCCTAATGTTGTAGTATCACTTATAACGGTAGAAAGCGCTTGTATACGCAAATGACGATTTCTTTCTGCTTGATTAGTACTGTTGTAGGGGGACGTAGTGGGGAGTCATTGGCATCCTACACTTCCCTCTCCAACAAACCATTTCACACCACTCTCGCCCCCCCCCCAACAAAACAACTGCTGACAGGATTTATGGCTTGAGGCATACAGCATGTCATTGTTTTGCTAATAATACATAGACTAGACATTCATTTTTCTTATTCTAATCACTTGCTACTCTCAACTCTCCAATCGCATGAATGCTGCATCTCCAGTGAGGATTATTTTTATTTTCTAATCAACAAGAACTAGAAAACAATAAGTGAATGAGTAGCCAGATAAACTGTTGTCCATTATAAAAATGTAATATAATCCAAACTTTATTACCGTATTACTTTGGTCAATATCGGCCTCACTTGAAGCGTCATGTGTCAAGTTCTGCTCCTGGGAGGGCATGAACATGCACTAAAATTGATAATTATAAACTTTAACAATTAAACCAAAACTACAATCATAAACCATGGGCAATATTCTCAACGTTTAATGCCCCACTGTTTTGTTCCGTAGAAGAAGAGGACGCAAAATGAATAAGTGATTTTATGATTAGAATAGTCTGATTAAATAGATAATTAAACGGTTGTAATATTTGAGGTTATGATTCAATGATAGATATTTGTAGGTTAGATTGGTTGATATTTGTTTAATCGAATTGTCGATATCACTTAAATCGATGTATCGAAGCAGAATGACTAGTATATGGATGGGACAGATTGAAAAAGTTAATTTGCTCAACAGAGGGTTTGTCGGTCTACAAAGGTAGCCGAAGTAAGGGACTGAACTCTAACTTAATATGGTAGGTGGCTATAATTAGTGAGGTGGAATTAAATTCACTTTAATAATAAAACAGTGCAACTTGAATCTGCTGAAAATAAATCCTGTTGTCACTATGATCGAACAGAGATAGTAACTTTGGAGTGAACCTTTTCTCCAAGTGATGACCAAATATCCAGAATCCAATACTTGTGCCGTAATTTGGAAAGATATTAGACCGCATGAAACAACAGGTAGAATGGCAAATCCATGCGAACCAGGTCTCTGATAATACTATAGGTTATGTAGCGAAGTGCTGGACCAAAATAGTAAATATTTCGAGTACCGAGTTTAATTCTAACGTTGTCTATACGATCTATTACCTCCCTTTTCAACGTTGATCGGCTGATGATGCGGGATTCACTTCACCTCGGTGTAGTAGGCCGGTGGGAGTCGATTTACTATTTGATTCTGTGGGATACTCCCAATGACAGAATTATTACTTGATAAAAAAAACGACCACCACTTACCACCGAATAGATAATAGTCTAATGATAGATCTATACTCGCTACTGTTGGCTATGCAAAGCAGGACGTGTCCTGAATGATCAATGTGTGTCAGTCGAGAAAGAACGAATTTGGAGGTAAAATGAAGTAATTCAGTTTAACAAAACGGTAATATGGATATATTCTGAGAGATAAACTGTTACAGCAAATATGGAATAAATTAATGAACAGATTATGTGAATAAATATTTCAATAGATACAAAATAAATATTGGTTGATAGCAGATTTGGAACTTTAATTATAAATATTATATAGAAAGTTCGGTATTCTTCAATTAAACAAAATGAAATGGATAATAGCCCTTGAAAGGGTCATAAACTGAATTAGTTCAATAAGAAAAAACAAGTTAATATGAAAATTGATTCAGAAATAGAATAAATAATAATTGAAATTATTCCAGGGTGTGGTTTCGCTAAGGAAAATAGACCTTTTAGCTAAGTACAGCGTGGATAGTTAAATGTATTTAATATTATAAAAATTAATTATGATAAGTTTTGTACCCTTAAAACTATAGTCATGACTTTTCCAAATGACGAATTTATATGCTGTACAATTTTCGCAGATTTAGGGGATCCCCTTTTATATTCGAAAACTTACGTAGACTTTTGTTTCCGTTTTTTGGTTTTCGAAATATATTCGGCCGTAGAATATATCGTTCGGCTGGGTCCTTCCACGTGGCGAAAAATGTTGAACAGACTTCACTGATATAATTTCAGGGTTTATTGAATGAAATTTAAAATCTTAATATCACAATTATTATAGGAACTTTGGAACAACTTTTTAAAAAAACAGAAAAACGAAGATTAAGTTACATGAAACAGAAATTAAAGCTTTTGAACAATTAGGTACGTGGACTAGGTCTGCATCCTACCGATGATCCTTGCAAAATGGCCTCGAGTCTTCCTCTTCCAATTTCACTTCAGTTTCTTCTCCAAATTTTATCTTGCCAAATTTACATATTAATTCGGATTGGTCCGATCCTGTGACGTAACCAATACGCCGAATGGGTGGTGTCACTGTGTCCAACTTTGAAGCTTTAAATATGGTGAAATTCCTGGTTTGAAGTTGTTCCAAATTATCAGATAGTTTTTTATAATTATAATAATACATAAATAATAGAATTCGTCTATGATGATATACTTTTAATTGGTTTCAATGAACAGCTAATGATTATAAAACATAGACATGCTAGTATAAGATACAGTAGACAAAGATATATATGTTTATAACAATAACGAATAACATAATAAATAAATATTTCTTCCTATTTTTTTTTTGTTTATATTGTTTTTTATACGCTAGTATATCGACCCTCAAACGTTATATATGGCTAAGCTAGTTTGTTCATATATTTTCAACAAGTATATTTTTCTTTGTAGTTTAAATAAATAAATATTCGGGCTTATTTGGCCTAGAAACGAAAGTATAAAATGAAAAATTAATAATATATTATTTCTTTGATCGATGTTTAGTTGAACTGCTTCTCAATTTGCTACTTGTTACTGAGCTAGCCTTGGTTTGTTTCGGGGTTATGTTTTCATTTCGAAACTAACCTTCAAATAAACTTTACCGTTCTAATCCATCAGCATATAACATATATGGTTTTTCCATGACTAATTTTTTGGAAGGCATACAATTACAGATTTATTTATTTCTTGCCTGGTAAGTTAGATAGCGATCGTCTATCGACCTCAGATAAGATTATATGTTTCTACGGTGATAGGAGCTATTCGTTCTTGTACTAGCCTATGAATAAATTTATTCTGTATTTTGAGGGCTGTACGATCATTGGTACATCACAACTTCAATTCAATAATTGAAAAAATTTAAATCAATCTAATTTAATCCATAATATTGCGATTTTGAACTTAAAAATTGAGAAGAGCATGGAATAATTTTAATCATGACATGTTCTTGAGGTGCTGTGTAATGCAGCATTATATTTCTCTATTATTGTTCTAAAATGATTTTAATAAATGATGTAAAAAGCTCATTAACAATAATATTGTTTCAGTTACTTTTTTCCATGAATAGCCAAAGATTTTTAACCTTAATAATATTATTTCAGTTGCTTTTTGTTTTCATTGAATAGCCATGGTTGTCAACCTTTTTCATGGACTGTACCCATAGTGGAAAGTTCTAATTTTGCATATGAGCTAAATGCTGTTAGGCTAGCCATCTAGCGGGAGATTGGGGAAGAGGGAGTAATTTGAAAATTCAATGAATCTCTCTCATTATAAACTTATAAGAGCCACTATCTTCTCAGCATTCAGTAAAATAACATCCAGTTTCATTGTATATTATAAGGAGGAAATTGATTGATACTCTTTAAAAAGATTTACCTACCCCTGTTATTATGTATGTGTATTTTTGTCGTAAATGTATTTCCTTTGCTTGATATAATACAAAATTATAAGTAGAGCAATAAAGAGCAAAACTAAAATCGTAAATCGATTTTGAAATAATCTTCATGACCTTTTAGAAGAAACTTTGTGGTTGAATCTGCTAATCAATTCCGACCATGTTGATAAACTTGAAACGCAAAAAATGCTGTTGATTTTATCATTTTTATTCATAGTTCACTTGGAAGCACGGTACGATTCAATCACTTGAAAATATCAAGAGATTGGAGATATTCTCCTCATATTCACGATCTCGGTAGTTCTAAGATGGAAAACAGTAGTTGAAGATAAATATTTAAGGTAACTGAGCTCCTATAGGATAAAATTTAGAACCAATCATGAGTTTCTATGATGTATGATCCTCGTTTAAGAGACTCTTGATTAACAGTGGAATTGCGAAAAAATGGTAAAACTTTAATCGTCACTTTTTCAATCAGTTGCAACTTTCTAATGGTATTGAAATCGAAAGTATTGTTGATTGGAGTGAGAAGAGGAGGAAATTCCTCACATCCTTGACTAGATTTTGATTTTATATATGAATTATTTCATAAGATATGCAGCATTGAATAATAAATTGTCATTATTTTGTGTATGGAATATGGGTTGAAGTACAGTGTACACTCAACAAAAAATTCCCATTTCTCTTGGGAACTTGACTCATGATATATGATTTCCAACTACCTTGACAAGCCGAAAAGAAAGAGCGTACGGGAAGATCCGAAAATTGTATCAAAGTATGAATGAAATTTCGATCCTTGAGGTGTCCTGAAAATCTTTGAGATAGAGCGTTCTACCTGTTCTCAGATTGTAGAGCACAAAATTACGCCTAGTAGGATGTTGAATTATACATTTTTGAATTGTGACAATCGGAAGATATTGTTGATTAAATACTATAAGATTTATCAAAATTGATTTTTCCATGAAATTCTACTCGTTTTGGAAAAACTGTAGGATAGAACTGATTGAAGTTAGAGAGGTCTGAATGATTTCATTTTATTCTGAATTTTATGTACAGTAAAAAAGGAGAGAGACGATTTTTTGTCCAATGACTGGATTGATTGTAATAGCTCAGAACTGGAGAATGAACCAGACATATTAGGTATTTGGGCCACTCTGTACAAGAAAATTTTGCATGCGAAAATTGGTTCTGGACTTCTCTTATGCATACAAACCCTAAAAAATCAGAACTACAATGAATATAAAATATTGCCTCTTTTTCATGTCTAAATTGACTGGACTAATTAATGTTATAACGTGAGTCACATCTATCTTCTATAGAAGGTGGCGACAGGCGCGGATCGCCCCGATCCCCCCCCCCCACCTATTTCACAAGTAGTGGTGTTTGAAAAAACTACAGTTACTATAGTTCAGTCACTATAGACATCAAAAGGGGCTGTGCTTGCATTTTATATTGTAGATCTGAATTCTCAATTTGGATACATGATTACAGATGATTTGATTACACATGATACAGATTGAGGTATATTTATTGAATGAGCGAAGCGAATTCGAGTTTCAAGTCAATCAGCGTTCGTTCATTTGTAAGATTTTTTATCTTTCCAATCGTGCTTCTAAGCTCAAAAGTGTAGAGAACTTATATTTCTCAGCGTTCTCCACCGATCCTATTGCATATATCATCATACTCTAAATCCAATTTGTATGTGTGTTTGTGTGTGAATAGGCAGACGTGTGTGAGTATAAATTTAATGTTAGTGAGTGTAGCGAGTTCTACTGTTCTCCGAACTAATAGTTATGAAACATTTCATAACCATATAAAGTAGAATACCCGTTCCTGATTTTATGATACAATGGTAATTAAAAGATTTACTGTTATCTTCAAGGATTATAAATAGTTTTCCAAACGAAAATTGTATAATAAAGTGATTGACCATGTCACCTCAATTTAATTAATTGATTATAAATAATTTAGTAAATTAGGTGTGAATTAATTAATTAATAATTTAATTAATTGAGCACCTCCGCTCTGTAATTGGCGCTTGTGCGAGTGTGCAGGACAAGTTTTGTAGGATAACTGCAGTGAACCATGATAACACGATTACAAACGCATCCACTCCTAGTAGGCCTAGACAATAAAATTTTTAGCACCTGGAATTAGGGATATTTTATTTTTTCAATTATATCACCTTCTGCTTCTCATACTGAGTCTAAAAGAATTGTTTTATCCACCTAATACGAAATTTAAGTTTTATATTGTTTATCGTATTGTATGTTGACATTCCAATCCGCTCTCAACTGCAACGGACAAATAATGAGCTGTCTTTGTTTAAAATGAATTGCCTTTCGTGACAGCTATTCTTTGTAAACTACCTTTGAACAGTTGCTCTAGTGAGCCAGGGTGTCAATTTGTAGATTGTAGATTCCAACCAGTTTGACACACGCACATCTGCCAACGCCCTTCTTGCAGAAAGGTGTTGCTGAAGCCTACGTGAACAATAGTATTTCAAAACATTGTTATTCGAGGAGCTATTCGCAAGTAATTGTCAATAAGGGCCTGTCTATTATAAACTGTAGGATATTGAACAAACTAATAATACGAACCTCTCTATAACAAACCTCCACCTAACGAAATCCTCTACACAACGAATTTTTACCTGGTCCCATGACATTTTAGAGTTTTTGCTGCTTATTTACCTCTATTTAACGAATTTCGGACCTCTCAACAACAAAGTTTTCTCTTGACTTCCACATACAAAGTGCAGTGTGTATAGGAAGCAGACGGTCATTTTCAAGGAATTCTTTAGTTTCAGCAGAAAGGTCAATAGACTTAAAATAATGGCAATTCAGGTAGGAAGAAGATAGGGTGGTAGACAGTCAATAGAGGGTGAAACACATGTCGGAAATTGAATTCCAAGAGCTTGTCATTATTGTAGACCAGGCAGGTGAATGACTGGACTTTCCCATTCTTGCTTTTGTCACACATTCACAATTCTTTGAACTGACTATGATGATGATGATGATGATGACTGTGACGAACCTGAGAAAAAGAATCCGCCAGATCAAGAAGTTCTAGAGGCTTTCAAAATTATCAGGCGAGGATTAAAACTGAAAAATAGTGTACCAGACATGTCCGACTGTTTGAATAGATGTGAGTCGTTTATCGAACATGATGTTTTATTCGAATGCAAAATCCAACCGATATTACTCACTTTTTCAAATATAAAACAAAAAAAAAACAAAAAAAAAGGAAATTTGAGTTATTATAGACTAGTATTTATAGTGTAGTTAACCATATTTTGCGTTCCATCTAATAGTAGTGTAAAAAGTTGAAAAATATTGCTACAGAGTATGTACTTTGATTAAGCTCTACTAATAGTACAAATCAAGCTTTCTGGAAATAAATTGGTGAGTTTACTTATTAGACTCTACAAATATTAAAGAAACATGTTTTTTCAACAGCATAAATTTTAAATTTTTTATATCAATATTGGCCTAATAGGTACCCTACCTACGTTTGCGATGTACCATATGTACCATATTCATCTATTTACCCCCTTGATACGATATAAGATCCATAGGATCGTGGCAGTTTTCTTGACAGAACCTCTCAATAACGAATACCTCTCAGCAGCGAATTTTTTCTCGGGATAATCGACTTCGTTATACAGAGGTTCAACTGTATTTTCATTTTCATAGCATTGCTTTTCGTAACATTGAAGGACTGATGAATTTCGAAGTATTTCTATTCTTGTTGGGAATATAGATGTTATTGTGGAATGTTGAATATTATTGTTTAACTTTGGGCTCATATATTCTATTGGTATTCATTATAAATTAAGCTTAGTAAATATATTTTGTTCATTTATAGTGGTTTTGTATAGACTAATTATTGAACTAGCATGAGTTTTAACTTTTGACTTACTGAAGGACAAAGTCGTTGTCCGTCTGTTTGTATGTTCTACAATAACTTTAGAAAGAATTGATCAATCTTCTCAAATTATGAACACGTATTCTCCGAACCCTTTTACAGGTCAAGTTCGTTGGACAACAAATTGACTCACTCTTTCGTCCTTTTTCAGGATATAAAAATAACGTTGAAAGTGCATAAGAAAAAAATTGTTATGATCTATCATTTGGTCAGCTGAAGAATTCTTTGCATGCAATTACTACAGTTTTTCCATTCATTCATTCGTAACATCATCTGAGGTTATTTGGGAGCAAAGTTAGTAGACTGTCTACTAACGTTGATTTGGGAGCCATAACACACGCTGACATATGATTTTAGCTGGTTCTTTATACTTTACAACTTTTGTATCAACAAAATGATACGGGTTGATATAATTATCAATTTGCGGTTTTGGCTATTTATTTTCTCTTGGAACTATGTATCGAAATCATGTATCAAACATTAAAAAAAATGATTTTGGATCCATATGAGTGTCAAAGATGTTGAAGCGACAGAGTAATATTTTTAGGGTAATTTTTTATTTCAAATAACATTCACAATGGAAACTGCTGTCAAATTATTATTGTAAGAGAAATATTTAGCAGCTTTACTAATTTTCATAAACTCTGTATAATCAAAAGTTGAGGGTTTTAAAGATTACAATGCAAAACAGTTTTTGAGCGAGTTCTCTGAACCACGGGGGTCACAAGTTCATACAGATAGAGAAAAGATAAATTCTTTTAACCGTATATTATCATAATATGCTAGAATAGTATCAGTAGTTATTAGTAATTTTTCATATAGTGATAGCTAATAGTAGGTTATAGTAATTGCAAAAATAATAGACCATTTATTATTTGATATAGCCTATTACTAAATAAGTTTCATAGAATGTGTAAATTATTTATTATGCAGATTTTTATATAATTTGCATTCGTCAATTCCATTGAATTAAATTGAATTTTAATTCTGGGATATATTATATCACACACTGTCAACAAATTTATTACTTTATATTTCTTTACTTTTAAATATATTATTGAAAGGAAATAAATTATGGAGGTTTCTGTTTTCTTCATGATCTATTCATTATTTGAGTTTATGAATTTTGTACTCAGAAATAAATATGGCTGTCTAGCAAGTAGTCAAATAGAAAAAAGCATGAAATATTTTTTTCTGTATACCCAGTTTCCAGTAAGTTACAATTAATCCAGAAGATATAAAGAATAATTTTATTTGACTTTAATTTTTATTAATGGACTAATCATATGAATAGATGGTATGGTGATTTAATAATAAATTATTTTATTTGAAGTCTCACTTTGAATTGAAAAAAAGTATAACAATAATTGATGGAGCCTCATTTAATCATTGATAAAAATTATTCTGGAAGGATCTCATTATCAGATTATTTGTCAATGTGTAATAGAATCGACTCATTCATTTATTTATTTATGCATTCATAGAAATAAAATAATTCCAAACTTATTATGAATTGACTATATTGGAAAAGGAACAACAGCTTTTATGTTGATATCAGCAGCATGAGATAATACTGAGAGGGAAATTATGGAGTACTGTAGTATCACACAGAAAATATATTTTCCTTTCTCCTCTCTGAGAAGTTACTGTACTAGTGTGTGCTTCATAAAATTGAAAAGACAGCAGAGCAGAGCAAGCCGATCATCTACTAGTAATATTGGATAATTGCCAATCGTGACTTGTTTTTATTTTGTTGAATGTGGATGTGGAATGACAATAGCGGAGCAAGGGGAGGAGGTGACAGAGTACTACAACTGTTGGTGGGGGATTTCTGAATTAGCGGGGAAGGCCTGTCGATGGTACTGATCTCTCGTAGCGAGTTGAAGAACTAACTGTTAGTCACCCACTTTACCCCCCTCCACACCCACTCCACACTGCTGGTCACCCATTTAGCGAAACATTAGATGAGTTCTCTGTCCTCTTCTCTGTGCTTATCAAAGAACTCAATGAGTTATTGTCACTCGCCTCCTTTGAATTGAGGAAATGGAATTCCAACACACCTGAGTTGATTGAGCATATGTCGCCCAAATATTTGAGCAATCAGGAATGCCTGTTTGATGATACTGCAACCGCCAAAGTCCTTGGTATTGTGTATAGTCCGCTTGCCGATGATTTCCGATATTTCATCTCTGCCTTTTCTGAAAAAAGCACAAAAAGAACAATACTCGCCTTCATTGCACGAATTTATGACCCACTGGGATGGCTATCACCGCTTATTCTCCTGTTTATAGTGTGTTTTAATTTACTTCGTACTTGGAGGGATACAGTGAGTATCGAAAAGGTAGGATGCAGCTGCCGCGGTGTTGCCGTATTTACACAGTCATTCACGAGTGAGAATAATGAGTACTCTCTTATAAGCCTACAGACGGGGAAAGAAGAGGCGGTCAGTAGGTACTTTCCATCAAATCAATTTTGGGTACAAGAAAACTCTATAATAATAATGATGGTTCCTTGATCCATTCTGAGCTGTGATGTATTAAAACACTTTTTCTCTATGTATTTAACACGACATGCAGTCAAAAGATAAATTTTGACTGCATGTCGTGTTAATACATAGAGAAAAAGTGTGTCTGTAATGAAGAATTAACTGATTTACAAAACACAAAGGGACACAATATGAGCCTACATAGTCGACATTACTTATTTTGACCTTAATGAGTATAAATAATATTCATAGCTGAAGTAGGCCTATACGTCTGTGAGACGTCTTAATAAGACATCTCACATAATATGTGAGTATTTCCCTTCAACCACGGAGTAATGAAGAGATTAATAAGTAATAGTTTGTGAGTCAAGGGATGAAATTTAATAAAAAAAAAATGCATTTGCTAATGCTAATTAAGTAAGTAATGCTAAGTAATGAGCAATAAGCACTTCTTTATTTCGTGCATCTATGAAACTTACTATAAAAACTAGTGAGACCCTGGGCTGAAGTACTCGCTCGTGAGCTATATCATTCTGATTTTAAAATCTGCAGCTTGTTGGCTATTCTGAGAAAGATTTTTAAATACCTATAGAAAATGTTAAACCTATAGAATAAGGAGGTGTTTTAGCTGGCTGAACACTAGAGTGACCTCTCTTTCTCCTAGCTTCTCCACTTTCCATCACAGATAAATATATTGAATACACAATAAAATGATTGTACACTTTAAAATTTTAGTTGTAACTTATATTTAAAAAAACACACTCACGCACACTGTACAATCAAAAGACACACTCACAACTCTATAAATCTAATAATAGTGATTATTTTACACAGAACACTGACCATATGCAAGACAAACGCAGAGCAAACCTTCTCTGGCGAAGTTATGGTTCAGAATGCACGTGTGCGATACTGTGCGTGTGGGTGAAACAATCTGGCATCTATGCCTGTTGCCATGACTACCGCGTGGTTCTATTCCCGTTCCAATTGGCTGAACTGGTTTGTCAGCTCCCACCTGGTTTAGTTCGCCCCTCCAGGCAAAGTATGAAGAAGTTTTGAACAAACTATAAGTTATTCATGCGCACTCTGTGGTCTGAACGCCTTGGATGGGATGATGAAATTCCTGCACCACTATTAACTCATTGGAAATCCTTGGTTACCGCTATCAACCAATTACACCAGATTTGCATACCAAGACTGTTAGCTTGCTTCCATTCCTCAATTAGACTGTTGGGATTTGCCGATGCTTCAGAGAAAGGATATGCCGCCTGCTTGTACCTTCATGAAGAAGTTGAAAACCGCTTTATTGATTGTCGTCTTATTGCCGCCAAGAGTCATGTTGCGCCCCTCAAAACCCTAACAATCCCTCGATTGGAATTGAAAGGCTGTCTCTTGTTAGCACAACTTGTATCTGTCATTTTACCGACTCTATCAGAATACAACCTGCTGGAAATTCTTTCAATATTTTTCATGTGTTAATCTGAAATTATAATAGTATAACGTTGTCTACTAACGCTTTTACAGCTTATTAACTTTTTCGTGTCACGTTTTTAGATTCTTGAAAAACTTTCAACTTCATTTTATTCATACAAGTTGAATGAACTTGGAATATTTAACAACATCATTAGAATTGGTGATTCATTTGCTATAAGTATGGAGAATTTTCAAGTTCTAGGTCAATCTTGAGGGCAATAAACGACGATTTATTTGAAGATACAGTGAATAAACTGTATGCTCAGTGTGGTTACTCCATCACATTTTTACTACACGTGACGTCACGCTGGCGTTCCCCCCTCCACTTCGAATCTTACACCTGTGAGTGATCAACCTTCTGTCTACTAACGTTGGTACCTAGTAATTATTTATCATAACCGAGCGCAAACCGCTCATGAATCGCTGTCATGTGTACGAGGCTGGCAAACTGAGCGATTTGACAATCGAGCGACAACCAAGCGGTTGCCAGGTATAGAGAAACACATGGTGCCATACACATGCATCGCTCGGTTTTAGTAGTCGCCGGCGAATCGCGGCGGTTGTAGTCTCCAGTTCAACCGTTCGCTTGTCGCTCGGTTGCCGGGTGGTTCAATAGGCCTATACTAGAGCAGGCATGAGAGCATAGACATGTCTTCAGTCCACCGAGCGGTTTCGAGCAGAACAGTTCACATAGTGCACATTTTATTACAATTTCAGTTCAATTAAAATGTATTCTATTACAATTTTCAGTTCAGTTAGTAAGTTCAGTTTAAGTTAGTTTATAGTGGATCATAGTTCATAGTAGTATCCAGTTCAGTTTAAATTATTTCTTAGAGGATCATAGTTCATAGTAGTGTCCAGTTCAGTTTAGTTTCAAGTAGTTCATAGTGGAAATATGAGAGTAGGCCTAGAAACCTTTGACACTGGATTGTTTATCGATGAAGTGGTGAAAAGAAAGTGCATTTGGGACATGGAGTGCTCGGATTACAAGAATAGAGTTCTGAAAAGGTCTGCTTGGCAGGAGATAACAGACATTTTTCTAGAGAGCAGCAATTCACAGGAGCAAAAAACAGCCTTAGGTATACTTGGGCTAGTATATAGTATAGGGCTAGTACATAAATTCATTATCTATTTGATTTTTTTTTAAATAACACCAGCATGATAATATTCTATACACAGTAATATGAATAATGTAAGATGCAGTAATATTAGAGTAATGAAGTGATAAAGATTGAGTACATAGATGTTGTAGTTATTATTAATCATAACCGAGCACAAACTGCTCATGAATCGCTGTCATGTGTACGATGAGGCTGGCAAACCAAGCAATTTGCCAATCGAGCGACAACCAAGCATAAATCACTGTTATGTGAACAAGCTCTAAGAGCTAGAGAGCTGGCAAACCGAGCGATTTGCCAATCCAGCGACAACCGAGCGTGAATCGCTGTTATGTGAACAAGCTCTAAGAGCTAAAGAGCTTGTTCACATAACAGCGATTTACGCTCAGTTGTTGCTCGATTGGCAAATCGCTCGGTTTGCCAGCCTCATACACATGACAGCGATTCATGAGCAGTTCGTGCTCGGTTATGATGAATGATTACTAGGTACAACATCTATGTACTCAATCTATGTACTTAATCACTATATTACTCTTTAACATTTCACGTGAACCAACGATTCTAACTGCTATATTACTGCTCTGATCAAAACCGCTTGGTTGACTGAAGACATGTGTACACTCTCATGCCTGCTCTTGTATATCGAGCCGCCCAGCAACCAAGCGACAACCGAGTGGTTGTAGTCTGAGACTACAACTGCCGCGATTCGCCCACGACTACTAAAACCGAGCGATGCATGTGTATGGCACCATGTGTTTCCCTATACCTGGCAATCGCACGGTTTGTCATATCAGGCACGGATCCAGTGGGGGAGGGCGATCGGGGCAATCACCCCCCCAATTTCCAAGTGGTGTTTGAAAAATTTACAGTTACAAGTCCAGGTAATATATACATGAAAAAGGGGTGTGCTTGCATTTTATATTGTAGTTCTGATTTTTTAATGTATTGTTTGGATACATAAAAGAAGTCCAGAGCCAATTATTTCATGCAAAATGTCCTTGTGATAGAGCTTGTTCACATGACAGCAATTTATGCTCGGTTCTCGCTTGATTGGCAAATCGCTCGGTTTGCCAGCCTCGTACACATGACAGCGATTCATGAGCTGTTATGATAAATAATTACTAGGTACAACATCTATATACTCAATCTTCATATCTTAATCTATGTACTTGATCACTATATTACTGCTCTGATCGAAACCACTCGGTTGACTGAAGACATATGTGTACGCTCTCATGCCTGCTCTAGTATATCGAGCCACCCAGCAACCCAGCGGTTGAGACTACAACCGCTATGATTTGCCGCAACTACTAAAACCGAGCGATGCATGTGTACGGCACCATGTTGTAATATTACAATTTTTTCTGGATTAAAATAGAATCTTCAATTCGATATTCAAAATATTAATAACACTTGATAGCAAATATCTGTGTAATTGATATACGGACTAAACTTTTCACAGGGAATTTATCATATAAAATAGTTTACGAAAAAGATTACGTCCTAAAGACTCCAGTCATGAAGTATAAGACAAGTCATGTTATTACATAATAATTCTAACACTAAGTAGTTCAACCTAGTTTAGGTTTGAAAGGAATTCTTGTACACTATAAAAAGCTCTATCAACTAAATATTTTTTCATTTGTTTTTTGCAAATCATCATTACTTTTTAAGATTTGAGGTAGCTTGTTATAAAATTTCCTACCAATATAATCTGGTTTTTGTTCAAATAACCTATTATATGATAATCTGCTCTGTTTCGCGTATTATACTCATGAACATCTGAATTCTGGATCACACCACTCGTTTTCACATGCATTACAACTTCATATACATACAAAGATGGCACAGTTAATAGACCAAGCTTTTTAAATAAAGGCCTACAAGAGTCTAACCTATTCACTTTCTCTATACATCTGAGTGCCTTCTTTTGAATCTTGAACACTCTGTCCATATTTTGTTGAGATGAATTACCCCATACTAAAATAGCATACCTAATATGAGATAGTATAAGTCCATGGTAAGCAGTTAACAGTAGTTTTTTATCATTCAGCCTAGCAAGCTGCCGCAGGACAAATACCCCAGATGATATCTTATTACATATCCTCTCAATGTAAGGATGCCATGTTAATTTCCTGTCCAATAAAATTCCCAAGAATGCTACTTTCTCTTCTTGGTCTAATTCATTTTCCTCTACAAACACATTTATTTCTCTATCCTCTACTGAATTATATTTACTTTTGAATTGTAGGAATTGACATTTCTTACTATTTATTGTTAATTGCCTTTGCTTCAAGAATTGGACAATTGACTGTACTCCAGTAAAAGCATTTATTTCTAGACTATCTAATAAATAATTGTTAAAGATGAGCGATGTGTCATCAGCAAACAACAGAGCTCTGTGATCTTTTAACTCTTTTGGTAATTGGTTCACATACAACAGAAACAGTAAGGGACCCAGAATTGAGCCTTGAGGTACTCCAGCCTGGACCTCCAGTTTTTGAGATTTAATTTTCACTATTTCATTCCCATCCACCTTGGTAAGCTCAACACACTGGTTTCTACCTATGAGATATGATTATTTCCAATAATATTCTATGGTTCACACAATCAAAAGCTTTGGATAAATCAAGAAATATTGCGGCTGCCTTCTCACCTGAATCTATTATATCTATTAGTCTTTCAACAAGGGATACTATTGCAGTCTTAGTAGATTTCCCTTTCTGGAACCCATGCTGTTCATCACATATGAAATTAATTTCTTCCAGGTGCATTAATAACCTATTTAAAACTACTCTTTCAAAAATTTTACTTATTACATTTAGAATACTAATGGGTCTATAATTTTCAACTCTTTCAGGATCACCGCTCTTGAAAATTGGCAAAATTTTTCCTTGTTTCAGATCATCAGGGAAAATACCCTGCTCTAGTGAAGTATTAAGGAGATGCAATAAAGGGTCCAGTAATTCATTTTCACATTCTTTTAAAATTTTGCTTGAGACCCCATCCAATCCTACTGTTTTTTTGTTATTCAAATTTTTTATTATTCTTGACAACTCATCTCTTGATAATGGATGAAATTTAAATACCTTTTCAATTGGCTCAGCATTTAATGTAGTTGTATTATAAGTATTAGTGTTCAGTGACTTTTGGAGATTATATGCAACCTGTTGATAATATTTATTGAGAAAGTTACAAATGTCTATACTATCATCCATATAATTTCCATGTTTATCGATTATCCTAGGGACATTAGTAACTGTATCTTTTTGAGCTGCTCTCCTATTTCTATTAATTACCTCCCAAACAGCAGAGTTAAAATTGGTACTAGTTGTTAATATTTCAGCTGTTTTCTTAAACTTAGCTTTCCTCACTTCTTTTGCATAGTTTTTCTTTAGACATTTGTATTTGACTTCACTCGGAACATCCCTCACTAATTTAAATTCCTCATAAGCTTCCCTAACAATATTTCTTTGAGTAAGAATATCTTCAGTTATCCATTGTAATATTACATTTTTTCTCGATTGGAATCGAATCTTCAATTCGAGATCTATAAAACTTTATAGTAAATATCAGAGTCATCAATATACGGACAACTTTTTGACTGAGAATTTATCGTAAATGATTGTGTTGCATGTTCAATGGTATCACTGGAAAAACAAACTCTGTAAACAGAGTTAACAGAATTAACAGATAATATAGAGGATATATAAAATTTAAAATAACAGTTTCAAAATAAAGTTTTATTGAGAACAAATATAAAATGTGAATTCTAAACTTGTAATTTATAATTTTTTGGTGACGTGTCCGTAACATCGACACTGTTTTGAGGTGTCTACAAAGCTTTGCTCTGTTCCTTGTAGCTAGGCTTCCTTCTTCTCTCTAAAAATGGTGGCTGGCTATGGAAAGTGTTTGGTGCTCTCTGAATATTTTTCTGTTCAAGTGAATTTTTTAATGTTTTAAATTGAGTTTTAAACAGTTTATAGTGTTCTATTTTGTCTATAATTTGTTTCTTGTGTATACAAGCCTGTAGCCATTTTTTTTCAACTATATAAATTGGATAAGTATTTAGCTTGTAGTGACTTTAGATGCTTAAGCGTGTAAGATATTGTTCTTTGTGTATTTGTGTAGTATATTGCCAAAATTCTTCTGAGGATTATAAGTTCATTTGCTCTGAAAACTGGATTTCTCATTCATAGGCGATAGATCCATTCATAGTTTACCAAGAATCTATTACGTTGGAGCCGATAACCTTCCTTAGGTTAATAGGTGAAAATTTGCTATCCAACCGATTTAGGAGAAATTGGTAGCACGGCAAATATTACCCCTGTGGTGGGACCGAATTACAAAATAAATATGTCCCAAATGGTACACTATGAAATCCCTGGTTATAAAACATTATTGGTAGGATAGATGTCTTGATGGGTTATGAATGGTATACTGCTGAATGGGAAATCGGTTCAAGAGAGATCAAGTCCTAATGAATATATTATCTGTGCAGACTAGCAAAATGGCAAACATTAAAAATGATCTGAATCTTATAGCATTCTTAACACAAAAGTTTGATGAGCAAAATGCTAGGTTTGATGAGCTAAATGCTAGATTTGATGAGCAAAATGCTAAGTTTGATAAGCAAAATGCTAAGATTGATAATTTGAAACAAGATCAAAATGCTAGGTTTGATGATATGAAGCAAGAATTTGCTAGCATTAGACTAGAGCAGGTTAGTATAAACTTTCTATTGAAAGATGCACATGAAACATTGAAAGATAATCATGAAGATGAAAGCAAATTGAAGCAGGATAATAGTAGTATTAAGATACAAGATCAATTAGTTCAAGTTTCAGATAATGTAGGCCTAGTTACTGCTATTGAAAAAATAAATTCTAATGAGATAGTAGAATTGAGTAATGTAGTAGGTAGGGAGTTGTCTTTATTGAAAGTCAACAGTAAAGAAAGTAGTATTGCCAAATTGATAGTTAGGAAAACAGTAAGTAAAGTGAATGTTTACATGAGACAGGTTTCTGTAGAGGTTAGGAACAATGTAAACAAAATGAATCTTGCTTTGAATCAAGTTGATGAATTCAACTTTCAATTGAAAATTGAAAGGGTGTATGCAAAGCATTATTTAGTAAACATGACTACGGTAACTTTAGTAAGCAAAACGGCTTTGTTGAAACAAATGAACCCATGAATAGAATCATGTTCTTGAAGAAAACAAAACACAAAGTCACCAACGATGTGTTAGTATTCAAAGGTTGTTTCAAGTTGCTTATTTACAAGATGATGACTGTGAATCACATGATGAAAGGGTATTCCCCAGCACACAATGATTAGGAAACCTGTGTCATGCCGGGATTCAGAATAGCAATGACCGTAAATACTACGTATGGTAAGAGTCCATAATTGTATCTTTTTTCTTTCCTGTAGCCTATTTTTCTTGGCCCTTAATCTTTTCAAATTTCGATTCTTTCCTGTCTTTGTGTAATGTTCAGTAAATTTCTTCTATGATGCATATCTTAACCAATCTTGTCCATAGTCATTTAATTTGTATTTTTCTGAAATAATTTTGGAAGTTAAAATAGTAGCTTATTTTCCTAATCTTTAAATTGTTGATAAAACTCAACTTTTCTAAAATCTATCCATTGTAATGTAAATAATTGTTTGCTTGCGGTATATTTTTTCATCATATATTACATATTTTAATTATGTCTATTTTTGTCAGGTATTATATTAGGTAACTAGGGTTTTTCAGAGCAAATTTATGTCCCATTTTCTCATTTTCGTTATATTTTTATTAAATATACTTCCTTATGAAAGTTCAGTACTGACATGTAGGATAGGCTCTAATTAATCTTTCTCTTCTTTGTATTATTTTGTAATATTACATTTTTTCTCACATTTGAATCGAATCTTCAATTCGAGATCTATGGAACTTTATAGTAAATATCAGAGTCATCAATAGACGGACAAATTTTTTGACAGAGAATTTTTTATCGTAAATGATTGTTGCATTGTTCCATGGTGTCACCGAGGCTTGGTTAGCAGAATTAATAGATAAATAGTTTATTTAAATCGAGATATATATAAAAATTTAAAATAATAGTTTCAAAATAAAGTTTTATTGAGAACAGATGTAGAATGTGAATTCTAAACTTGTAAGTTATAATTTTTTGGTGATGTGTCTGTAAAATCTATACTGAACAAGGCGTTGGCTTTGTGACTTGCAACTTAGGTTTTTCCTGTTCTGCCTCTCTAAAAAAATGGCTGGCTAAGTGTGTTGTTGTGGAGTTTTGCTCTGAATCATTTTCGTTTATTAATGTTTTAAATTGAGTTTTATACAAATTTTTGTGTTCTATTTTGTTAAGATATAGCTAATTTGTGTCTTCAAGCCAATAGCCACTGTTTTTCAACTGTAAACTAGATAAGTATTTTAGTTCGTAGTACTCTAAAAATAATTAGGCTTAAGATATAGTTCTTTGTGTATTGTATAAATTCATCTGAAGATTATAAGTTAATTTGCTCTGAAAACTGGATTTCTCATTCATAGGCAATAGATCCATTCACAGTTTATCAAGAATCTATTCATTGGAGCTGACAACTATCCTTAGGTTAATAGGTGGAATGCTATTCCAACCGATTTAAGGAAAAATTGGTAGCACGGCAAATGTTACCCCTGTGGTGGGACCGAATTACAAAATAAATATGTCCCAAATGGTACACCATGAAATCCCTGGTTATAGAAATTATTAGTAGATAGATATCTTGATAGGTTATGAATGGTTTGTTGCTGAGTGGGAAATCGGTTCAAGAGAGATCAAGTCCTAATGAATATATTATCTGTGCAGACTAGCAAAATGGCATACAATATGAAAAATATTAAAAATGATGATGAGTTAATAGCTGCTTAACACAACTGTTTGATAATTTTAAACAAGAGCAAAATGCTAGGTTTGATGAGTTGAATGCTAGATTTGATGAGCAAAATGCTAAGTTTAATGCTAGGTTTGATGATATGAAGCAAGAATTTGCTGAAACATTGAGTGATAATCATGAAAATGAAAACAAATTGAAGCAGGATGATAGTAGTGTTAAGTTACAAGATCAACTCATTCAAGTTTCTGACAATGTAGGCCTAGTTACTGTTGTTGAAAAAGTCAACCCTAATGAGATAGTAGAATTGAGTAAAGAAGTAGGTAGGGAGTTGTCTTCACTGAAAGTCAACTATCATGAAAATAATATTGCTACATTGAAGGTTAGGAAAACTATGAACAAAGTGAATGATTACATGAGACAGGTTTCTGTGGAGGTTAGGAATAATGTAAACAAAATTAATGTTGCTTTGAGTCAACTTGATGAGTTCAACTTTCAACTGAGAATTGAAAAGGTGTATGCATGCATTCTCAAGTGAACATGACTAACTTTTGTAGGCAAAACGGCTTTGTTGAAACAAATGAACCCATGAATAAAATCATGTTCTTGAAGAAAACAAAACGCAAAGTCTCCATTGATGTGTTAATATTCAAAGGTTGTTTCAAGTTGCTTACTTACAAGATGATGACTGTGAATCACATGATGAAAGGGTATTCCCCAGCACACAATGATTAGGAAACCTGTGTCATGCCGGGATTCAGAATAGCATAATCGCTACACAGTGTATGGTAAGAGTCCATAATTGTGTCTTTTTTCTTTCCTGTAGCCTATTTTTCTTGGCCCTTAATCTTTTCAATTTTCGATTCTTTCCTGTCTTTGTGTAATATTCAGTAAATTTCTTCTATGATGCATATCTTAACCAATCTTGTCCATAGTCATTTAAATTTGTATTTTTTTTCTGAAATAATATTAGAAGTTAAAATAGCAGCTTATTTTCCTAATCTTTAAATTGTTGATAAAACCTAACTTTTCCAAAATCTATCCATTGTAGAATAATTGTTTGCTTGTGGTATATTTTTTCATCATGTATTACATATTTAATCATGTCTATTTTTTTAGGTATTTATTAGGTAATTAGGTTTTTCAGAGCAATTTTGTCCCATGTTCTCATCTTTCATTGCATATTGTGCCATAAGCCATATGTAATTAGGTTATAGTTTTCTTCTGGGCTTTTAACCCATTTTGCATTTTATTTTTTCTTTGCTGTCCAATACTTTGGATTTTTGATAGACAAGTAGGTGTGATTCTTTTAGAGGTGTGGGCGTGAACCACATACGGCTGGACTCGATTATCTGACCTACTTGTTTGCGATATAAAAAACTCTAAGACTGCAACATCAAATGTTTGTAAAAACTTTTGCATACTTTTGTTTTTGTGGTCCGATACTAAAGTCTGCTATCACATTGCCTTACAGACATCTAGGAACTATCCACCCAGTCACAATAGTCAACATTTTTTCCTTCACCAGTTGTTTTTGTGGGAGTGATAGCTCAAAATTAAAACAAATAATTTTGAAACCCTGAATGATAAATCATAGATGTGAAATGAACTTGCTATAATGCTATAAATGAATGTTATATTAATGATAATGAAATGCAGATATATATGAAATGATTGTGAATAGAAGACCAATTGTCCTGAAATTATTGAAATTATTTGAAATTAATTTTTGTTGTGATGATCTGATGTTTTTTACAATTTTGATAATGATACAGGGTGTTATGAAATTCTATTTCTATTTTGAAGAAGGATTAAATTTTGATATTTGAACAGTGAATAGATGAAAATGATTTTTTTTTAATTTATCATTGATATGTCCATATTTCACAATTTATGTATTGCTGACTGTATAATAATGTTAACAAATTTCAATTTCATATATATTTAAAAATAATTTTCATGTGTATTAGATTGTATTGATAGCCTAATCAAGTTTTTCTTAGTTTATAAGCATTTTAAGATAACAGGTACAGCACAGACTTAACATTGAAATAGTTATCATGTGAATCTCGAAATCACAACAAGTGAACGCCATGAAGAGTGTTAAGAACATTTGGGTGATTTTCGAACTAGTGTGACATAACTACGCCAATATCTACGCTATATCTACACCAATAACTACGCCAAAATCTACGCTGATGCCTACACTAATACTACGCCAATGTCAACGCCAATAACTACGTCAGAATGCCAAAATCTACGCCGATGCCTGTGCTGATGCCATGCCGCGCCAATGCCAATAGCTACGCCATGCCTGCGCCAATGCCAAAATCTGCGCCAATACTGATGCCAACGCCAATAATATGCCAATGTCAACACCAATATCAACACCAATAACTATGCCAAATCATGCTGATGCCTACACTATAACTACGCCAATATCTACACAATAGCTACGCCAAAGTCTGCGCCAATGCTGATGCCAATGCCAAAATCAATGCCGACACCAAAGCATACGCCAATAACGATGTCAACGCTTATTGCTGACTTTGTATCTCAAACTTCAACACTACTACATTACCTGGAGGTAATTGCCATCCATGTTCACATTCACAACTTTGAATTCAGAAGAACAGTCACAGTATCATGAAAGAATTGATTCAAAAAATCCTCTCCTAAATTATTCCTGTATGCAGAACTCTAAACCTTGAAAGCTGAAAATATCAAAAAACCAAACCTTACCTAATTAATCCTCACCTAAATTAATCCTGTATGCAGCGTCTATCTCTTTTCCAAAAAAAACGAATTACATTGTCATTTCAAGCCTGAAATGTACATTGTATAATTACAAATATGATCAAATTCATGTGACTCTGTATTGAATTTGGAATGCAGCCGTCTACTACAAACATGAAGCAATGCTAACTGAGATGTCACCTGTATCGAGTTTGGAATGCAGCCGTCTACCTACAACATGAAGCAATGCTAACTGAGATGTCACCTGTATCGAATTTGGTATGCAGCCGCTACTACAAAGAGAAGCAATGCTAACTGAGATGTCACCTGTATCGAGTTTGGTATGCAGCCGTCTACTACGCATGAGCAATGCTAACTGAGATGTCACCTTATCGAAATTTGGTTGCAGCGTCTACTACAAACATGAAGCAATGCTAACTGAGATGTCCCTGTATCGAGTTTGGTATGCAGCCGTCTACTACAAGCATGAGGCAATGCTAACTGAGATGTCACCTGTATCGAGTTTGATATGCATCAGTCGACTACAAGTATCAGCCCAACACTACGTGCATCCAGATCAGCCAACACTACCGTCATCACATTGGAGTCACACTAACTGAAAATCATACTGAGTGCCTTAACGGACTGTTTTCCCAAATGTGCATCAATAAAATCAACCGCGTCAATAGTGAAAGAAATGACATTTTTTGATTTTTGAAATTTTATGTGAAAATTAAATGTAACAATCATCAATTCATTTAAAAAAAAAAAATAATAATAATAAATTTTTCATTCAACATACTACATTTTTTTTATGCAATAAAAATAAATTTTTTCTATCTATTAAATTTATGTGCAATTTCAAAAAAAAAACTATTCTTACATATAAACTTTCTGTTGAGATATTTTCCTTTAAATTATAAAGCTAAATCAAAAGTAATATGTATTCTATATTTTGAAATATTGTTTGGAAACATATAACCAAACGCTATTGATGAATTTTTATAATATTTTCAATAATTATGGATGACATGTAATGTTTTTCTAGAAAAAATTCTTACTGTTCTCGAATTAATTTTTCAACAGTTTTCATTAGGGTCAATGTAATTTTTTTTCTTTAAATTTTCAAACAGTAAAATTTTTTTATGTCAAGAGGGGGGATTTGTAATATTACTTTTTTTCTCACATTTGAATCAAATCTTCAATTCGAGATCTATGGACTTTATAGTAAATATCAGAGTCATCAATAGACGGACAAATTTTTTGACAGAGAATTTTTTATCGTAAATGATTGTTGCATTGTTCCATGGTGTCACCGAGGCTTGGTTAGCAGAATTATAGATAAATATTTATTTAAATCGAGATATATATAAAAATTTAAAATAATAGTTTCAAAATAAAGTTTTATTGAGAACAGATGTAGAATGTGAATTCTAAACTTGTAAGTTATAATTTTTTGGTGATGGTCTGTAAATCTATACTGAACAAGGCGTTGGCTTTGTGACTTGCAACTTAGGTTTTTCCTGTTCTGCCTCTCTAAAAAAATGGCTGGCTAAGTGTGTTGTTGTGGAGTTTTGCTCTGAATCATTTTCGTTATTAATGTTTTAAATTGAGTTTTATACAATTTTTGTGTTCTATTTTGTTAAGATATAGCTAATTTGTGTCTTCAAGCCAATAGCCACTGTTTTTCAACTGTAACTAGATAAGTATTTTAGTTTGTACTTACTCTAAAAATAATTAGGCTTAAGATATAGTTCTTTGTGTATTGTATAAATTCATCTGAAGATTATAAGTTAATTGCTCTGAAAACTGGATTTCTCATTCATAGGCAATAGATCCATTCACAGTTTTATCAGAATCTATTTCATTGGAGCCGACAACTATCCTTAGGTAATAGGGTGGAATGCTATTCCAACCGATTTAAGGAAAAAATTGTAGCACGGCAATTTGGAATTTTTTACCCAATTTTCTTTTTCTCTTGTTTGTATTTTTTTAGGGAACTTATTTACCCATTATCCATCTTGATCATCTTTGTATTGTAATCTTGAAATGTTTGTATTTATTATACAGTCTTCAAATTATGAAATTATTTAAAAAATAAATGGTTCAATTTAGAACATGCTGAAATCTATTCTTATGTATAAATTCTTTTGTTATAATAAATAAACTTTAAAATTTGAAAGTATTAATGAATTGTGTAGCCATATATATGAGATGTATTAATGAAAGTTAACTTGAATAATGTTTTCATTAAATAAAAACGTCTTGTCATATTATTCATTGAAATGAGTTAAAGGTTAAAATTTCTCTAAAGTTTTTGTAATTGATGTCTTTTTCTAAATTTTTAAAACTGTTTGTTCTATAAATTTTGATATGATTGATTATCGTTTGAAATGGATGCTGGAGTGTATGTAGAATTTTAGTGGGGTTTGTTGATTAGAATTTTGCTGGTATGTGATTGTTTTTTGAGATGGAAAACCATTATTGCCTAAAGAAGAAATGACCAGAAGGTTATGACTTAGAGAGGCAGTAATGAGATAATATTTTTTTGTGTTGATTAATAATGTTGATTGCCATAGATGCAGATTACTTATGAATATTGATTGCCTTTGAAGCAAAATATTATTGATGTTTTGAATGATTTCTTGTTTAATGATTGATAGTAAAGTTTTGTCATGAAATGTAGTTTGTGTTTAGAACATTGAAAAGTCGAAATAAACTATAGTATCCAACAAACGATGATTAATAATATTGAATAATTTGCTTTCTATAAAATATTTGAACAATGAATAAATGAAAATGAAATTACTTTTTCTATTGAAATTTTGTAATTGATGTCTCCAAATTTCACAATATATGTATTGCTGACTGTATAATAAGATGTTAACAAATTTCATTTTATATTGATTATATACTTAGAAATAATTTTCATGTGTATTGGATTGTATTGATAGCCTAATCAAAAATTCTCCTTTTAGTTTATAAGCATTTTAAGATAACAGGTACAGCATGGACATAAACATTGAAATAATTATAACATGAATCTCGAAATCAGCAACAAGTGAACGCCATGAAGAGTGTTAAGAACATTTGGGTGGTTTTCGAACTAGTGTGACTCATCAATTGAATATCTACACCAATATCAACGCTGATGTCTACACCAATATCTACGCTGATGCCTACACCAATATCAACGCCAATATCTACACTAATATCTACACCAATAACTACACCGATGCCTGTGCTGATGCCAATGCCAATATCTACGCTGATGCCTACGCCGATGCCAATGCCTGTGCCAATGTTGATGCCAATGCCTACAACAATGCTAATGCCAATGCCGACACCAAAGCATACGCCAATGACAACGCCAACGTTTATTGCTGACCTTGTATCTCAAACTTCAACATTACCACATTACCTGGAGGTAATTGCCATCCATGTTCACGTTTGCAACTTTGAATTCAAAATAACAGTCACAGTATCATGAAAGAATTGATTCAAAAATCCTCTCCTAAATTATTCCTGTATGCAGAACTCTAAACCTTGAAAGCTGAAAATATCTAGAAACCAAACCTTACCTAAATTAATCCTCACCTAAGTTAATCCTGTATGCAGCGTCTATCTCTTTTCCGAAAAACAAATTACATTGTCATTTCAAGCCTGAAATGTACATTGTATAATTACAAATATGATACAAAATTTACGTGACTCTGTATCGAGTTTGGTATGCAGCCGTCTACTACAAGCATAAGGCAATGCTAATTGAGATGTCATCTGTATTGAGTTTGGTATGCAGCTGTCTACTACAAGCATGAGGCAATGCTAACTGAGATGTCACCTGTATCGTGTTTGATATGCATCAGTCGACTACAAGTATCAACCCAACACTACGTGCATCCAGATCAGCCCAACACTATGAGTATTCGGATCAGCCCAACACTAACGTCATCACACTGGAGTCACACTTAACTGAAAATCATACTGAGTGCCTTAACAGACTGTTTTCCAAAATTTGCATCGATAAAATCAACTGCGTCAATAGTGAAAGAAATGAACATTTTTTGATTTATTGAAATTTTATGTGAAAATTAAATGTAACAATTCATCAATTCATTTAAAAAAAAAAATAATAATAATAAATTTTTTATTCAACATACTAATTTTTTTTATGCAATAAAAATTGAATTTTTCTATCTATTAAATTTATGTGCAATTTCAAAAAACTATTCTTTATATATTAAACTTTCTGTTGAGATATTTTCCTTAAATTATAAAGCTAAATCAAAAGTAATTTTGATACTCTATACTTTGAAATATTGTTTGGAAACATATAACAAATGCTATTGATGAATTTTTATAATAATTTTCAATATTATAGGACAACATGTAATGTTTTTATAAAAAAATTGTTACTGTTCTCGAATTTACAATTCAAAATTTTCCATTTGGGTCAATGTAATTTTTTTCTTTAAATTTTCAAACAGTAAAATTTTTTATGTCAAGAGGGGGGTATTTGTAATATTACATTTTTTCTCGATTGGAATCGAATCTTCAATTCGAGATCTATAAAACTTTATAGTAAATATCAGAGTCATCAATATACGGACAACTTTTTGACTGAGAATTTATCGTAAATGATTGTGTTGCATGTTCAATGGTATCACTGAAAAGACAAACTCTGTAAACAGAGTTAACAGAATTAACAGATAATATAGAGTATATATAAAATTTAAAATAACAGTTTCAAAATAAAGTTTTATTGAGAACAAATATAAAATGTGAATTCTAAACTTGTAATTTATAATTTTTTGGTGACGTGTCCATAACGTCGACACTGGTTTGAGGTGTCTACAAAGCTTTGCTCTGTTCCTTGTAGCTAGGCTTCCTCCTTCTCTCTAAAAAAAAAATGGTGGCTGGCTATGGAAAGTGTTTTGTGCTCTCTGAATATTTTTCTGTTTAATTGAAATTTATAATGTTTTAAATTGAGTTTTAAACAGTTTATAGTGTTCTATTTTGTCTATAATTTGTTTCTTGTGTATACAAGCCTATAGCCATTGTTTTCAACTATATAAATTGGATAGCTTGTAGTGACTTTAGATGCTTAAGCATGTAAGATATTGTTCTTTGTGTAATTGTGTAGTATATTGCCAAAATTCTTCTGAAGATTATAAGTTCATTTGCTCTGAAAACTGGATTTCTCATTCATAGGCAATAGATCCATTCATAGTTTACCAAGAATCTATTACATTGGAGCCAATAACTATCCTTAGGTTAATAGGTGTGAAATGCTATCCAACCGATTTAGGAGAAATTGGTAGCACGGCACCATTCTTTGTTTAATTTACTTTTTACTTTGACTTTTTTTATCGGACAGCATACACTAATGTGAAATCTTAGAGTATCAATGAATTGCTTATATTTGTAATTTAGGTTACAACTGTTATAAACACTACTCCAATTTTCTTGAAGCAGTTCCTGCTTCAAACACTTTATATTTCCTAGCTCATATTGCTGAATTTCTTTCACAAAAGTTTTTTTTCTGCTTGGATTCTGGCCCTGCAACTTGACATCTAAAATTTGATAGTTATGATCTGACAGATCTGAGCTACCTAACCTGACATCACAACCTTCTATATTTGTGAGGATATTATCAATAATTGTCTGTGAAGTTCGAGTTACTCTTGTATATTCGTGGACCTTAATTTCTAAATTATTCATATTAATAATATCTCTATAATATCCTCTGTCATTTTATCCTGCCTGGCAAAATCGGTATTGAAATCTCCTACTACTATAACATTTGTGAAACGAGCGGTTGTAATTTCCAAAAGTGTATGGAGCAGCTCACAAAATTTTTGCCAGTCTCCATTTGGTGACCTATAGATACCTAACACTGCTACCTCAAATCGATCATCAATTTTTAACCTTAGTCCCGTCACCTCTAAATCCATCTCAACAGAAATATTAATAAATCTCAATATAACTATTAATAGTGTTGAACATCCCACTGTATCACTGTAACAAAGTTCTATTTCTGAATAAACAGATAATTCTAAACAACATAAAGGATAATTAAATTTAAAATAACTTTAAAAATAAAGCTTTATTGAAAACAATAGATATAATGTTTGTAGACTTGTTTTCTTTGCTGATTGGAAATTGATGACGTGTTTATGCTTGGAGGCTCTAGGCACTTATTCCGGATGCTTATTCCAGGCGTTTCTCTCAAACTTTTTAATGGCTGGCTTATGATAGGAGTGTTGGCTTCTGTTGAAATTTTCCTAAATGATTGAAATTTAAGATGTGTTATTATTTGTGATCTAAATGTTTTTGTGAAGTTTATTGATGTTATTAAACATATGTGAAATGTAGATTTCAATTTTTCTTTTCATTTTGTGTTGAATTTCTCATTAAATGTTGAAAGCCATAAGCCTGTTTTGAAACCTCTAAACGATAGATAAGTATTCTTAATCTATAAGTAGTTATATATTTTGATCTTGATTTGAAAAAATAAGTTCTGAGTTTTTTGTGAAAACTGTTGGAATCTATTTTGATGAACAGAACAAACATACTAGTAACCTCAATCATGTTCAATCTATGTTCGATCCATGTATGATTATTTGTTCTGGTGTAAACTGAAATGTTTGAATCATTTTATTAAAAAAATATAATTTGATTTGCTCTGAACTGGATTTCTTATTCATAAGCATTAGATCCATTCATGATATATCAAGATTTTAGCTTATTTGGAACCGATGACTTTCCTTAGAATATAGGTGAAGGCTAACCAAAACCTATTAGGATAAATTGGTAGCACGTCAAATGTTACCCCTGTGGTGGGACTGAATTACAAAATAAATATGTCCCAAATGGTACGCCCTGGTGTGGGACTCAAACTACAAAATATATCCCTGGTTATAAAAAATTATTAGTAGGATAGAATATCTTGATAGATTGTGAATGGGAGATGCTGCTGAGTGGGGAATCGGTTTGAGAGAGTTCAGGCTCTAATGAGTAGATATTTTTTACGCAGTAGCAAGATGGAGAAAATAAAAATAAAGAAATTTTATCCTGTGAGAATATTCAAAATGTAGATGAAGAATCTCAAGATTCAGACCTAACCTTAAACAATGACTCAAACGATAGTGTAGCTGTAAGTGAAAACATTTCAATGAAACAAGGGTACACACCACCTTAGTCCTCCGACACACCCAGAACCTGACAGGAGTGGACAGTGACCAAGGAGGATAAAGTATTATACTATATAAAGGATATAGTAAAGACAGCGACTATCTCATCCATCGACACTGTACGCCAGCGACAGGGAAAGACTGTTTTGAAAGAGTCTCAAATTGGTGTGTGCGTTAGGCGCCAAAACCGGACACTTTTACATCCGTACAGAAACGACAAAGTCAGACACATCGAATCTCTGACACTTCCAAAACAAGACGGTCAGGTTATACTTCTTGGACATACTGTACTACACAGACCTGTCTGGTTTTCAAACAATGGTCATTGTTTGATGAACCCCCATATGTAGGCTATTCTTAACAAGACCATTGACAATTTATTTCTGAAACCTATCACTCATTTATATCTCTCTTTGTAGTTATATCAGGCGATGACTTATCTTTTAACTGTATAATTCGTTATATATCAATATCATTCCTATTTTGTGCAGTTGTCTCTCTTTTCTGCAGTCATTTGGAGCTTGAATAATAGAACTATTAGTAAATTTCTTCACACAAAACAAATATAACTTCACTTAATAGTTCAATTGTCAAGATTAGTGAGTACACTGAAACTTCTCAAAGTTTTGCCATCAAGAACACTGTAATTAATATTCCCATAAAGATAAATACACTAATATGCCATAGTAACTGATAACTCCAGTAATGAGTTCATCGAAAATTATGATACAGCAACTAATAACTCCAGGGATGAGGAGACCGAAAATCACATCAACTGATGAAGTGAATTGGAAAAAAGGGTGTTGTGATTTATCATTAGTAAGCTGGAATATTAATTGCATGCAATTACCACAATTTACCCATTTATTTATAACAGCTCATTCTATTTAAGAATTATCACATATACTGTCATTAATGCCCCGAATTCAGCTGATTAATATACAAATTTTACATCAACTCGCTTTCCTTAATGTCTGTCTGCCTGTCTATTGTTTGTTTTCAACATAGCCTACATGTATTAGATAATACAACTTGTGATAGCAATACCTTTAACGTTATAGTAATTGGTATTACTAGTTTAGAGATTTTGAATTCTGATTGTGAATTATTTACCCATACGGAGTGAACTTTGAAGTTCTATGGACTCACATATAATAATATAACTAGAGACACCCTTGGTTGAAGAACTCGCTCATGAACAGTTGTATTGATCTCTGAAATCTTTTACAAGTATGTCAAATTAATATTCAACAATATTTTCTAATATCCATCCATAGAGGCTATATTATGAATTAATTATGGGTAATTATAGGATCAGTATCCATGATATATTTTTTCGTATTTTATTCTATCAGCCTCGATATTGCAGAGCTTGATATATAACTCGTCACCCTCCAAAATTCGTATTAAATGCTTGGTCCCGTAAGCCACAAATTATAGAGGTTCTACTGTGTTGAATGTAGTCTAGGCCTACTGGAGGGTTCGAACATTGAGAATTGTAAATATAATAAAATTTTTCATTTTGAATGTCATTTTCAATACTGGAAGATATACAGTTATCGTTTCCCAAAATAGCGGGAAAATGTTATTTTCCATGATAATATTTTGATGATTGATTTTTCTACGTTTCAACGACGGGATTTGCTTTTGTCTGTATATATGTTGGTTGGCATGTTTGTAAATTAGCTTTTGATCATTACAGCTTGGCACTGCTCTCGGTTTTATTTATAACAGGTAATATTGTCATCGTCAATACACGCCAATCAGTCATTGGCTGTTTCCGATTTCTCGTCACGGTACCGGTTTCTTTTTTCCGATGTCCGAAGGGCTAATTGGGGTGACATATTGACAATGAGATATGTTTACAAATACTGTACGAGCTCTAATCTTCACAGAACTACTAGCTACAAGTATTCAACTACAGAAGTCGGAAATAGACATTTCATTTTTCTTATATGGAAGACACCCACCCTTATCTATCAACTTCACGTCTATGAAGATAACAATATCAAAGAAACAGAGTTGAAAGTACAAAGGCATAGAGATGGAAATTTAGAAGTAAATGAATTGTTATAATTCAATTACCCAGGTATATTAAAACTGACTACTTTAGCATTTACCTGATTAATATTACCGCAATCATTATGTTTCAAATTCAAATTTGCGTTGCGTTGCTGTCACTCGGCTGCTCTCTGCATATATTTTCTCGAATCATGCAATCACTTCAAAAACATGACGTCAACAAACATGGTGACTCAACACATCTGTCTCGTTTTCAACTTACAATGGCAAACTTTCTCAATCAGCTGTTTTCAACTTACAATGAAAAACTCTCTCAGTCAGCTGCTACTCGGTTGATGAATATTATTACCTAATCATTTTTAAGTTCCCTCAGTGAGTTATCCTAAACATGAGTCCTAATCCAAATGATGATTTTAGTATCACAAACTAACTATATTTCAAACTATATACTATATTTCAAACTTAATCAAAATCGTTAGAGCCGTTTTCGATTTTCATCTGACATACAAACAAACTAACAAACAGAAATTGAATACGTCTATAGTAACATCCATATGGGAACGTCTGTTATAGTAGACTGCACAAAACTAATTCTATGTTAGTTGGAAGAGCTGAGTACCTCCTCACTCCTTACCATAAACTTTGCCAATTCTTCAGGTGTACTTTATTATGAAAATATCAATATTAATTCTTACTTATAATCAGCTGCCCAGGGGGCCTAGGCCCCCTCAAAGATCAGATAAATAATGAAAATGCAGGTCTATCTACACGAATCCTTAGAGTCTCATAATGATTTATTACTTTTCTTTATCAGCAGTAGTATAATTCCTTCTACAGTATCAACAATGTAGCAAAATTGCCTTGAAAGTATGGATACGGGTACAGAGTAATGAATAATATATTTTTCTCCGTGGTATAGTTTGAATACAGAATGGTTACACTTGTTGATCAGAGCACAATAAGTGAGTTATTGAATAAATTTCAATGTGAGAATTAACAAGTTGCAAGATGTCACAGTGAAAGCAAAAGAAAGGGCACAATCAGACAATCAAAAATGTATGTAAAGAGTTGTTGAGAATTATGGGAACAGTTTGATGTATCTTTAGCTTTCTAACTGAAAGTTATTTTCCAATTAGAATATGATCCCCAAGAAATTTTTGAAATTGTCATTGTAAAAGAAAAATTTATCTTTTTCCATGATTTTTAAGGAATCTGTTTCAGTGTATTCCTACTTTAGGGCCTCTCTGTAGACCCATATTTCTAATAAATATTTCATGATTGAATTGATAACTAACTTAATAATGTATATATGTTTGTATTGATACTTCAACCACATTTGTATAAAATTGGAAAAAATGAAGCATATAATAACATCTTCGAATGTAACATTTATGGGGAAAAACCCAGGTCCCTCTATCCTTTGGGGGTATTCCTCCCCCCCTCAATACCTCTTGGTTTTGCCCCCCCACCCCCTAGCAGTTTGGTGAAATGGCACCACTGAAGTTGAATGAAATCAACTTCAATTATTGTATGGTAATTGTATGGTAAGATTACGATACTTATGAGCTCTACTTAGAAATGGATTGTGAAACAAGATAATTGTACTGGAATATAATAAACTGTGATATTTTCATAATTATATAAAAGCAATTAAGCCATTCATTTCAATCATTGAGAGAAAAACCAATAAGATGCTCATATTATCTTCTCAAATCTTAATACATTAACAATACACTACCGGTAATTCACGAGTAAATACTGATGTGGTCGATTTCGATGAACATTAAATGAAATGGTTGTTTTCTTCTAAATGTCTATACTTGAGCATTCTGTTAATTTCGAACAGAGATCTCTTTTACGGAGTTTTCTCAGATGATGCAGCAATCACTGAGGAATCTCCAACACATAACTCAATAATCCAGGAGAGAGTCATCTAAAATTAAAACTATTTGTGCAATATTGCTAAATTATTAGTGTATTTCAGAAAATTATGAATCCTATGAATGTCTCTTAATTAAATGATAAGTTATGGAGTGTCAAATATTATAATATTTTTCGCATTCCCATTTTTCTTTTTTTTATATTTGAATCGCTTCATTTGGGTCACTCGTTGTTTAGTCGAATATATCTATCACATAAATCTCTCTCAGCAGCTACTATATAAACGCTCAAAATAGGTTGCTAGAGAACGATAATGATAAGAATATGTGATGAATAATCTATCCTGTTCTAGGCGAGCAATATTTTACACATATCCAAAAACTTCAACACTAAAATGTGAATATCTTTGAAACGGTTTGATATATTGATGAGCGATTTCCACCATTCATTGTGTCTTGAAATTCTTTATTTGAATCTTGTATTAAAACCTTCCCATAGAAAATTTTTGATCCAATGTGGCGGAACGAAGATGGCAGACCAAAATTTTGAAGCTACCTACAGAATTTTTTTTCAATTTGAATAGGATTCCCAGTGGAGCCCACTGTTAAATTATCTATGGAAAAGGAACATTAAGCTGTTTTCCTATTAATATTACGCTGTAGGCCTACGTGGATCCATAGAACTTCATAGGTTTCTCCGTATGGGTAAATGATTCAGAATCAGAATTCAAATTTTGTTAAATCAATAATACCAACGACATAGCAACTGCCGCCATCACAATTTGTATCATTAATATTACGCGTATGCTACTGAAGGATAATGGTCAGACAGACACACAGGAGCAAGCTATTTTGTCTCATGCAGTACTTTCAATGTTACTTTTATATCCTGAAAAAGGACGAAGAAGTGAGTAAAATATTTTGTTGTTCAACAAATTTGACCTGTAAGAAAGGTTCGAAGAGTGCGTGTTCAAAATTTGAAGCTGATCGATCAACTCTTTCTAAAGTTATTGTAGTGCATTCAAACAAACAAGCAAACCCACAGACTGGCAACGACTTTGAACTTGAGTAAAAAGTAATTACTTGCTAACGCTCGTTCAACAAATATTATTGAGAGAACAACGGGTGGTATTATCAAGTTGGGAGCACATAACTTGAAGGAGTCAAATTATTTCAGTGTAGGGGATTGTGTATTTTACAAGAGAGTGTGTTTCTGAGGGATATAGGCCTATAGTGAGAAAGTGAAGAAGTGAGGATTTAATTGAATTGCAGTTTTAGTTTTTTTTGCACGGCCGGCCCTCTCTCACATTCAACCATCAACCCTCCAGTACGATGCTACATCAACTATATTATACAATCCTACTCGGTGGAATGGGGGAATTCACAATATTACAAGCAAGAGTTGATAGTAATGAATATTATTGACACAAATTTACAAATCCAGGCATGGGAAAGTCAAATTTAAGATAGGTTGAAGATAATTATGTCTGAAGCATTGTATGAAATAATAACAAAACCCTGAGGGGTTTTGAAGAAAGGAGAGCATTAGCACACTACCTGGTAAGAGAGAGAGAGAGTTAGAGAGAGAGAGAGAGAGAGAGAGAGAGAGAGAGAGAGAGAGAGAGAGAGAGAGAGTGAGTGAGAGAGAGAGTGTGTGTGAGAGACAGAGAGAGAGGGTGAGAGAGAGTGTGTGTGTGAGACAGAGAGAGAGAGAGTGAGAGAGGAAGGCGCAGGAGTGATAGAGAGAGTGTGAGGGAGGGGAGAGAGAGAGTGGGAGAGAGAGAATGAGAGAAGAAGCAATAGAACTGAATAAGGTTGAGATAAGAGACAATGTCACGCAGGAGTATTGTCCAATGGTGGTCACACACACACTTCTACAGTCACACTCAGTTATAATCAGAATATTTCAAATAAAGTACAGTCTGTGCCAAAATTGAAACCAGTTTACTTCCTAGCTATTCTGCCAGCTTAACTGACATAAGCGACAAAAGCTGATAGCGACAACCAGAGACTGTTTTCCAGGTAGAGAAATTAGTCACGGACTCGCCCCGCCAAAACAAGACACTTCTTTTTCAGCACAAGAACGACAAAAGTAGCCACCGCCAAAACAAGACTGATTTTCAGTGCTAGGATGGATG
>NC_052506.1:49253481-49297429 GCF_014356525.2 Nilaparvata lugens | reverse complement strand
GAACTTGGGGCTCTGAACTCTGAACTTGGGGCTCTGAACTCTGAACTCGGGGCTCTGAACTCTGAACTCAGGGCTCTGAACTCTGAACTTGGGGCTCTGAACTCGGGGCTCTGAACTCTGGACTCTGGACTCAGGCTCTGAACTCTGGACTTCTGGACTCTGGACTTGTGGCTCTGAACTCTGGACTTCTGGACTCTGGACCCTGAACTCTGAACTCAAATGTCCTGCATCATTGAAAATGTCTGTCAATGAGATAATACCATGATTAGTTCCTCCTCCTCAAGCTCAATCACTGCATCCCGCAGACATAGCTCACTGTTTGACAACATGTCGCAGTAGACGGAATACCTCTCAGTGCTGACAAGCCGTCTTATACCAAACAGAGAAAAGTGGTGGTGGTGGTGGGGATAACCTTCCTTGTCAACAGGTCTATGACAATGCCACCCCATCATGACTCACTTCTCAATTCTTCGTTATCATTAGTATGAAGAAGTATCATATTCTATATAATTTAAGTCTTCAAACATAAATCCTCTATGGTGTAGTGGTTAGCAAGTCAGCTTCCCAGTTGGAGGTTCTAGGTTCAAATCCAAGGCAGTAAAGGTAAGTATTAAAGGTCAGTATCAACAGAACCAGAGAATATATTTTTTGTATGTAGTGGGTAGAGAAAAGAAAACCATATTTCTATTCTTCCCATATATATTTATTTTCCATTATAAAACAGAATATATATATTAGTCATTGAAAATCCTCTTCTATATTTTGTGGTCTCCTGTTAGACCTCTGCTGACCTTTCCTCTCGTTCTGAAATGCTGCATACTCCATCAGTTTGTACAGTATCCCGAAAAGCAGCACTGTAGATAGATATAGTAGATAGATATAGATGTAGTAGAGCAGGGTCTCCTGAACAGCCCTCTGGTCGCCCCACCACTGCCAGTCACCTCGCCTCCGGTCGTCTGGCTGCCGCTGGTTGCCCAACCGCCGCCAGTCATCCGGCCACCACTGCCGGTCGCCCCACCACCACCGGTCACCCCACTGACGGCTGCCATCCCACCACCAACAGTCGACCCGCTGCGGCTGGCAATCATCCCGCCGGCTGAGGCCAGGATGGCTTCAATTTGGCAGTGGCCCTTCATATATAGGGGACTCTGGCTCGGGATGGTCATGCAGGACCTGTCACTCGGCATGGTCATGGAGACCTCTATCACACCAGATTAATGTGTCCATGGTGGACATGCTGGATCAGGATGTCCATGGGAGGCTCTGGATCAGCATGGCCGTGCTGCTCTGGATCAGGGTGGCATTGAAGATGGATATTTTCTGTGACTCCCACTTCCCCTCCTCCATGTTAGGACATTTAGCATGTGCATTCTCAATGACCCTAGCTCCTCCTGTCACATGGACCATGCTCACCAGTGTTCAGCGTGTCTGTGGCGGGATGGCAGGGTCATCCACTCAGTGGTCAGTCAGTCAGTTCAATTACTGATCAGTCAGTCAGTTCAATTACTGATCAGTCACTGTTCAGTCACTGTTCAGTCACTGTTCAGTCACTGTTCAATTACTGTTCAGTCACTGTTCAGTCACTGTTCAATTACTGATCAGTCACTGTTCAGTCACTGTTTAACTGTTCAGTCACTGTTCAGTCACTGTTTAGTCAGTGGCACTAGGCACTTGGTATGGGTCCAAAATGTATAAATAGCTGAGCTCAAACTCTCAGACCTCAGTATACTGATAAACACTGACCAGTATGAATATCAAACAAAGGAACCATAAGCTGATATTGGAGGAGGTTGCTCCTATCATATTGGAGATTGCTAGGTTGAAGCGTGAAATCAAAAGGAGGCATAAGGAAATCATGCTGGGTAGACGGATTGCAGAAGAGAAACATGTGGAACACTTCAAACCTCTAGCTGAGCCACTAGTCAACCTAGTTCACTCGTCGTAGTTCAGCGCTCGAGGCGAAAGGTTCGTTTATCGGTTGTGGCTTATCAGCTTTCGTTTTCATTGAATCACGTTTATTACTGAATTACGATGTTTCTAAGCTTTTAGGGAATCTTAGTGCATGGCCGCAACTCGGTTAGTTATTTTAAATATTGAGACTTTATTTTTGGTTGTGAGTAATTTGCAGTGTGATCATTTGTTTAACATATCCTACTAGACATACAAAAATGAGTTGCGGAGTGTGTAACCAGCAGATGAATCGTGCATTAAAATCAAAAATAAAATGTTCGAGCTGCAATATTGTGTTCCATGGTGTATGTGTTGAGCTCACCGACAATGATCTGGAATTATTTCAAGACACAGGAAAGTCATGGACTTGTAAAAAATGTTCAAGTGAGTTACGTCGCCAACGTGCCAATTCGGACTCTACTCCAGTAAAATCTATCTCAGGTGTAAACAAGCTCAGTGCTCCGGCAAAAACAAACACTAATTCAAGTACCGACAATAATCCACTAACGGTCGATCAATTAAATAGTATATTAACACGGGTTAAGGATGAGTTGCTGGAAAAGTTGGGATCTGATATAGCCGCTTGTAGGAAGACCTTGGATGAAAATGCTGCTGAAATTGCTAAACTAAGAGGAACTGTTAGGGAACTACAAAATGAAAATTCAGTTCTGAACGGAAAAATTAGGGAATTGGAGATGAAAGATGACGATCGGGAGCAATATGGTCGGAGAAATACCATTGAAGTATACGGTGTTCCGGAGTTGCAGAACGAGGATGTGCAGAGTCGAATACTGGAGATCGGGAAAGCATTGGATGTGAAGCTGGACCGCAGATCGATCGATGCATGTCATCGCCTCCCCAGAAGAAGAGACAACACCGCGCCCGGCATCATTGTTCGTTTTGTCTGTCGAGGAGATAAGGATGCCTTGCTCAAAAAGAGGAAAGAATGTAGAGACTTTTCAACTCAACATATCAACATGCAGGGAAATAGTCCAATCTACATAAACCAATCTATAACGGCGGAGAGACGTAAGCTGTTCGGCAGAGCCAAGATGATACAACGGGAGAATGGGTTTCGACATGTGTGGATCGACCGAGTGGGCCGAATCAAAGTCAGGTACGAGGACGGCGGTCCTGTTAATATTATCAGGTGTGAGGAGGACCTCAACAAGCTCACAAATAGAAATAAGGACAATGTCGGTGTAAGTAAGAAATAATATAGATCAATTTCTGTATGAAGAAAATACCAATTATGACACATAAAACCATGATTTGTTTGTCCAGATTAAGTTAACATTTCAACGTTCAATGAAATAGTTAATTAGAGAGAAGGAGGAGTATTATCATTATAAATTATTTTATTTAAATTTCAGTTGCAAAGTATGGCTCTTGGCTACGTTTCTTATCACTTTGCTCAAGGTAAATTATTGTTTATTTTGATGAGCTCAAATGAACTATTTATTATTGCGTATGATTGTTGAAATAAATTTAGGAATAATTTCCATTCCGCTATCTTCCAATTATGATAATTATATTATATTCTATACGATAATTATTAATTATATTCTATCAATTGAGAATAATGTATCAATTAAGTGGAAAAGGTTTCAATTGTTTTTTTTTTGTTTTTTTTGCCAATATGCTAGGCCTATTACTTGTAGTAACGTAATTACTATTCTTTGCTTTTCAATTTGCTGTAGCCTAGTTAAGAGAGAATAATAACTCCTAATAATAAATCATTATAATTTGAAAATATTTTATCATTATGAGAAAAATGATGAATTCTCCTATCTTATCAACAAGGTATATTTAGTACGCTAGTTGATGAGGATTATTGACACGATTACCTCTGTTGCTACTACTTTCTGAATCTCAAGAATTGAAGGCCTTTAATATTGATAAAAATATTGATTGAAAATAGATTTCCTGTTTAACATTATCCGATTAATACGCATTGATAAAAATCAAGATAATGTATTTTTGAAACAATTTTGGTTAGCAAAATCATTTTAAAATTTCTTTCACATGGCAATCCGTATATTAAGTATGTAGGCCTGAATCTGGAAAAAATCTGATCTTTCAGGAAATATTTTCTAACAATTGATTCTATTAAATTAATGCTGATTTCCACTTCTCTGTTTGTCCTTATCATCTCAGTAATATTATTTTATTTTATTCAAATGGAATTGATCACAGGTTTCTGTGCATGAACTAAATTGGTAGGTTTCAAGTCGATGTACATACATTCATTTTGTCTGGACCGGTGGGCTGGCCATGTCTTGATTCTCTCTGATTTTATTTTTTTTTTCTTTTCATCGGAAAACCGATACTTTTTTCTCTATATTTTTTCATTTTACTTTAATTTCTTAACCACTTTGAAATTTTATTTTACAAAATATACGTTTATTCACTTTTCTTACGTTTATGTCTGATTGGAATATTGACGACCTTATAGGGTTTCACGATACAATCGAAGTAAATGATGTTTTCAGTTTTTTACCTCACCAGTCTGAGAGTGTTGGCATGGAATTAAATATTCTACACACCAACATCAGAAGCATTAATAAAAATTTTGAGGAATTGGTGCACTACATAGGTAATATAAAGTTTCGCTTCAATGTGATTGCATTAACCGAGACGTGGATCACAGACGATGCTTGCTTCAATTATAACTTAGATGGTTACAATGTTTTTCATGCTAATAGTAAACACTCGAAATGTGATGGATTATGCTTGTTCATTGAAAATAATATCAAAACTGAGCTTATTAATGTCCATATTGAGGAAGCTAACTGTATTGGTATGGCTTGCTGGATTAATGACGTGAAATATTTAATAATTACAATATATCGTTCACCATCCCTCAACTTAAAAACTTTTATCGAAAGTCTAGACGAATTTCTGAAAAGTATGAAAGATATTTACAACATAATAGTATTGGGTGATATGAATTTAAATATTCTTGCTAATAATAGCCTTTCAAATGAATATTTGAGCACAATGCATATTAATGGTTTCAAATCTTTTATCAATAAACCAACTAGGTCTGTAAATGGCATCAGTACTTGTATCGATCACATATTTTACAAGGGAGGAGAGAATAATAACAATAATAATGTTGTTAGAGGGACTATTCTGAAAACAAATATTACGGACCATTTCAGTGTTTCGCTGCATTTCAATAGGAATATTAATGAGGAACCAGCACATATCGATGTAGGATCAAAAAGCATAATTGATTATGTAAATCTAATCTCTGATTTACAAAAAGAATCATGGAAAGAGATATATGATTCAATGGATATTGACGAGATGGTGGACTACTTTGTTAAAAAACTAACAGACCTAACTCATGCTAGAACTAAAACCATAAAAATAAGTAACAAGAAAAAACCTATAAAAAAATGGATTACTCCAGCCTTAGTCGCGTCAATACGGGAGAGAGATAAATTACATAGAAAATTATTAAAAAACCCCAATAACTTAGAATTGATAAATCAATATAAGAGATACAGAAATACACTCAATACTCTGATAAAAAAAAGCAAGATTGATTATTTTAACTGTAAATTCGAGGAACACAAAAACGATTCTAAAAAAACCTGGAAATACATTAATGAACTACTCGACTTGAAAAAAAATTCAAAATCAATAAATCTAGATGCTACTACTCTTAATAAATATTTCGCTGGTGTTGGAGAATCGTTCGCTAAAAAGATAACCGATAATACAGATAATATAGAGATTCCCAAGTCAATAGCAAATCCTAATGTAAAAAGTATCTTCCTCATTCCCACAAACGATTATGAAATAGAGTTATTAATAGATCAACTCAAGAATAAATTTACACCAGGTGTTGATAACTTTACAGGACCTTTCCTCAAAAAAATATCACCCTCTATAACCTCACCTTTAGTTCATATATTTAACAAATGTTTGAGCGAAGGATATTTCCCTAAAAAATTCAAAGAAGCTAAAATTATACCATTACCAAAAACTGGAGACCTTGGAAACCCGGATAGTTACAGACCGATTAGTTTAATGAGTAATATTTCTAAAATACTAGAAAAAATTTTGAAAATCAGATTAATGAGTTTCCTAGATGAACATAAAATCATTGACAACAATCAATATGGTTTCCAAGCAAATAGTTCAACCAAAGATGCGGTAATCCATCTCAACAATATAATTTTTGATAACTTTAATAGAAACAAAAAAACACTGGCTATTTTTATGGACTTATCCAAGGCCTTTGATACAGTTCCTCACAACATACTCCTCTATAAACTGGACAGGGTGGGTGTAAGAGGTTCTGTGAATAAGTTATTCTCAAGTTACTTGTCGAATAGGAAACAGTATCTCACTTTAAATGGACAGACAGACATCAGTTACACCTCTCAGTTCGGTACTCCTCAAGGGACAGTACTATCCCCGATTTTGTTTCTCATCTATGTAAACGACCTGTTAAAATTAAACCTTGAAAATTGTACTATTTTATCTTTCGCCGACGATACAACTTTGATTTTTAGCGGAGACACATGGGAAGAAACGTTCAAAGTTGCAAATAATGGTTTGAAAATAGTTCAACAATGGCTTGAAGATCATATACTAACCCTAAATGCAAAGAAAACTAAATATATAACTTTCTCACCCACCGTAATTGGTCAACCATCAATAGATCTTGAACTTTCTATAAAAAAATCAAAGAAAAATAACAATGGCACCCAAATAATGAATGAGGTCGCCCACGAAAATATACCTTTGGAAAGAGTGCAATCTATAAAATATCTTGGTATTTTTGTAGATCGCCATATCAAATGGAACATTCACCTAGAGTACCTCTGCTCAAAATTGAAATATCTCATCTATATTTTCTATAAAATAAATAAAATTAAAAACAGGGAGATAATAAGAAAAATTTATTTTGCATATGCACATTCCTTATTCCAATATATCATTGAGGTGTGGGGTGGAGCTTTTGATACGCACTTGAGAAAACTGTTTGTCCTCCAAAAACATATTATAAGAGCAGCTCTAGGGAGACCACGTTTGTACCCAAGCCGAGATATTTTTATTGAACTTGATGTACCAACATTGAGGCAAACGTTCATGAAAACCGTAATACTCTACATAAACAAGAATCACTCTCTATTTTCAGCTCGCACTACCCCTTACAATATGCGAGTAAATCATTTCAATAGATACAATATGCATTTGATCAGCTCACTACATGTAGGCATCAATTCTTTTATTACTGTAATCTTTTCATCAACTTAGTTCCGTCAAATTTCATTATAGAAAAACCAACTGGTAAATATCACAAAACTGTGGAAGAGTGGATAAACAGGAATTTCTTTTTTAAATTAACGCTACAATAGATTTAGTTACTCTTAAGTATTCTTTAGTTATTCGTAAGTTTTTGATGATGTTCAATCATATATATATATAATTATTTAAAAAGCCAAATAGAATAAGTATTCTACAAATTTTAGTTAAGCGCTAAACTTGTTAAATCTAATAATGTAGACTCACTGCTGGCCCTCAAGTTCTTACTTATGCCAGCAGTCGCCAAAATAAAGATAAATTAAGTTTGAGTTTTGCTTATTTGTTTAACACTTTGTAACTTAATATATTATAATACTGTAATTTTGTTTTGGCAATAAATTTCAATTTCAATTTCAGTTGACTCATTGAATGCCGATTGGTAGGGCCAACAATAACACAAACATCTCTAATGCTCCTCATCAACAGAGAGCTCACTTTGATCGACTTGCAGAAGGTGTCGCTGTGTCGAGCATTGATAACTCTTAAAATATAAATTTTTCAATCAATGCTCACAAGACGATGGGCGACGCATTATAAACATTGTTGGCAATAATGTCCACATTATTATTCAAGATCTTCATACATGCACACTACAAATACTCATAAAATGCAGAATTCAACATACACAACACAAAAGTGAGTAGATAAAAGAGGAATAGCAGCATTTACATGGAAAACTGAAAGTTTCCATTTAATATAATAAGCCCTCTCAATTGATTTATTCTTAACATCATTATTAGTAGGTCTTCAACAAATAAAGAAAGACTGCTACAGATAAAGGAGAGCTATCGATTATGAAATGAAAGCAATCCATACAGGGTATGTCAATATCCTCAGTCTTCAAGCTTTCCCTGCATGACTGTGTTTTTAAAATTGTCAAACAACCGCTCTGCCATTTTTGCCATATTAGAACTTTTGAAGAATGGCAAAAATTACCCCATTGGCATGTAACCTCCCCAGATGGGGGGGTAGAAGATCTCTAAATTCTAAAGGGCGAGTCATGGGACTTGATAAATAACTAAGTTTTTGCTCTCTAACTTTCACATTTTATTGACTGAACTAACTACTAGAATTTTGACAACAAACAATCTGTAACAACGTATTGCACATTCTATTACTCAAGAAAACTGCCTGTAAGATTTTGCTAACTCTGATTTGAAAGCCTAACTGTTTACGATGGTAGCGTGGACTTTACTCATTTCTCTACTCCAAATGAATAATTAGGAACCCGGTCAATTTGGGGATTTAAACACAAGCAAGACAAATATAATGGCACTCTTTCCAACTCTTGTTACTACACTATTTTTATTATTCACTGATATTAATCTTCAACAAACATTCACTTCACTAATTATCGATAGACTTTTTAAAAATGATATAGTTTAACAAATTTAAACAAACATGTTAATTCTGGGCCCTCGAGGCCCGAGGCTACCTCTGGATTTTATGTGATTCCAGCTGCGGCTTGATTGGGACTGCAGTTTCCATGCAAATTATGTTCCCCTTCCACCAACGAGATGACGGTTACCTCAGGCTGAAGAAGATATATCAACAGGATATTGTCAACTCAAAGAGCATCTGGAATGAGGGTCGTATTAGGAATGCTCCAAACCCATGCAAGGCAGCCTGGAATGTTATCAACAGCTCCAAAAGCAGGAAGGTTGTACTGTCAGGAGGTGCAAGTCCTGATGACTTCAACAATTTCTTTATTCACTCGGTGGCTGGGATAGTGAAGGCTCTCACCGGTTCACCTGATGACGCAGTGAATCATGTTCCTGTCAGTACTTGCAGTTTTGTGAAGTGGGAGGGAATTTCCCCTGTAGACCTGATGAAAATAGTTAAGGGATACAAGAGCTCAACAAGTCATGACATCTATGGAATCTCAACAGTGGTGTTGAAGTCAATAGTTGATGTTTCAGCTGTGTGGTTTGATCAATGACTGCTTGGATTCTGGAGTTTTTCCCAAGGAGCTGAAGACATCAAGGACAATTCCAATCTTCAAGAAAGGTGAACCTGATGAATTGTTGAATTTCAGGCCAGTCTCGATAATTCCTGTATTTGGCAAACTCATGGAATCGGTGATGTATGTTCAGCTTTCACAATATTTTGAGAGTGATTCCATCTTCCAACCTCACAAGTATGGATTCCTTCAGGGGAGATCAACCACGGAAGTAGTATAAAAAGGGGGAGTCTGGCACACAAGTGTGCCAGACTCCCCCTTCACCTCAAGGTCACCCAAGTTGACCAAACCTAACCTCAAGGTCACCCAAGTCAATCAAACCTAACCTCAAGGTCATCCAAGTCAAAAAAAAAAATTTGAAAAAAAAATTGAAAAAAGAAAAAAAAATTAAAACACATAAAATTGGGAATAAATGGGAAAAGATTTTTAAAAAAAATTAAAAAAAAAATAAAAACTCATAAAATTGGGAATAAATAGAAAATGAATCAAAAAATTAAAAAAAAAAATGAACTTGGGGCTCTGAACTCTGAACTTGGGGCTCTGAACTCTGAACTCGGGGCTCTGAACTCTGAACTCAGGGCTCTGAACTCTGAACTTGGGGCTCTGAACTCGGGGCTCTGAACTCTGGACTCTGGACTCAGGCTCTGAACTCTGGACTTCTGGACTCTGGACTTGTGGCTCTGAACTCTGGACTTCTGGACTCTGGACCCTAACTCTGAACTCAATGTCCTGCATCGTTGAAAATGTCTGTCAATGAGATAATACCATGATTAGTTCCTCCTCCTCAAGCTCAATCACTGCATCCCGCAGACATAGCTCACTGTTTGACAACATGTCGCAGTAGACGGAATACCTCTCAGTGCTGACAAGCCGTCTTATACCAAACAGAGAAAAGTGGTGGTGGTGGTGGGGATAACCTTCCTTGTCAACAGGTCTATGACAATGCCACCCCATCATGACTCACTTCTCAATTCTTCGTTATCATTAGTATGAAGAAGTATCATATTCTATATAATTTAAGTCTTCAAACATAAATCCTCTATGGTGTAGTGGTTAGCAAGTCAGCTTCCCAAGTTGGAGGTTCTAGGTTCAAATCCAAGGCAGTAAAGGTAAGTATTAAAGGTCAGTATCAACAGAACCAGAGAATATATTTTTTTGTATGTAGTGGGTAGAGAAAAGAAAACCATATTTCTATTCTTCCCATATATATTTATTTTCCATTATAAAACAGAATATATATATTAGTCATTGAAAATCCTCTTCTATATTTTGTGGTCTCCTGTTAGACCTCTGCTGACCTTTCCTCTCGTTCTGAAATGCTGCATACTCCATCAGTTTGTACAGTATCCCGAAAAGCAGCACTGTAGATAGATATAGTAGATAGATATAGATGTAGTAGAGCAGGGTCTCCTGAACAGCCCTCTGGTCGCCCCACCACTGCCAGTCACCCCGCCTCCGGTCGTCTGGCTGCCGCTGGTTGCCCAACCGCCGCCAGTCATCCGGCCACCACTGCCGGTCGCCCCACCACCACCGGTCACCCCACCGACGGCTGCCATCCCACCACCAACAGTCGACCCGCTGCGGCTGGCAATCGTCCCGCCGGCTGAGGCCAGGATGGCTTCAATTTGGCAGTGGCCCTTCATATATAGGGGACTCTGGCTCGGGATGGTCATGCAGGACCTGTCACTCAGCATGGTCATGGAGACCTCTATCACACCAGATTAATGTGCCCATGGTGGACATGCTGGATCGGGATGTTCATGGGAGGCTCTGGATAAGCATGGTCATGCTGCTCTGGATCAGGGTGGCATTGAAGATGGATATTTTCTGCGACTCCCACTTCCCCTCTTCCATGTTAGGACATTTAGCATGGGCATTCTCAATGACCCTAGCTCCTCCTGTCACACGGACCATGCTCACCAGTGTTCAGCATGTCTGTGGCGGGACGGCAGGGTCATCCACTCAGTGGTCAGTCAGTCAGTTCAATTACTGATCAGTCAGTCAGTTCAATTACTGATCAGTCAGTCAGTTCAATTACTGATCAGTCACTGTTCAGTCACTGTTCATTTACTGATCAGTCACTGTTCAGTCACTGTTTAACTGTTCAGTCACTGTTCAGTCACTGTTCAATTACTGACCAGTCACTGTTCAGTCACTGTTCAACTGTTCAGTCACTGTTCAGTCACTGTTCAGTCACTGTTCAGTCAGTGGCACTCAGAATGTACTTATAGTTTTTTCTATAACATCAATTCAATAGCTAAACTATATCTAAGGAGATGGTAGGTAATAAGTAAACAGTTTGGAATATAATTAGCTCTTTATTGATCAATTCAACATCCATTTCATTGAAAAGTTTACTACAAGCAGGTATATCTCTGTTCCAAAATCCAAGTTGTTTATCATATTGAGTGTGCAGAAAAGTGATGTATCCATGATGTTTCTCATTGGTCCATGTCAAGCAGGTGATGTCCCAGGTAGTAGACTCCTTTTCCAGCACTAGTCCTTGGCAAGTCCTCTATGTTGATGTCTGATAGTCCTCGGATGATATTCAGTGATACCTCTGGAACACTGTTTCAGATAGAGACAATACCCTGTCATTGTTGTTGAATCACCTCACAACCTCTTCCCTTCAGGTAAAGCTCCTTGAGTCAGGTAAAGCTCCTTCATGCTCCTTCGAGTCAAAAGTATAGGTGTAGTAGTATTTCTCACCACTACATCATCCTCCTCCTCCTCTTCCTCTTCCTCCTCCTCTTCCTCTTTCTCCTCCTCATCCTCTTCCTCTTCCACCTCTACCTTATTGTTCTCCTCCATATCAGTTTCCTCTTCCTCATCTTCTACATGATCCTCATCCTTCATCAGATCGAATGGGGAGATTGATGTTGAATTTGTCTCACCATAGTCACCCCACTTCGAGAATAGGAGTACCATCTTCTCTATTGTTCCAGATACACAGTTGATCCACAAAATGTCTGTTCTCCACAGATGATTCCGGCACAATGGATCTGCTATATATCCAATATATAGCCATATTTGTACAGCATTTTGATTTTGATTGTACCTCAATATATTACCTAGTGTCTAAGGTGTTGCTGTTCTCTGCTTTCTCAAGTAAAGACCTTTACCGACCTTTGATCTCTGCTGTCTTAAGTAAAGACCTGTACCAACCTTTGGTTTCTGATGTCTCAAGTAAAGACCTCGACATCCTTTCACTGATTTTTTCTTTGATGGCTGAATCTTTTGTTTCTTCCCCTTCTCAGCCACCCTGCTGACTTCCTCCAGTGATCTTTTCATACCTCCCCCAAATTTTGCCTTAGCCTTCATGATATTGGTGACTGCTAGTGCTGCAGCTTTTTTCAACACCCCTGCATCTTCAGATCTCACTCTGTCCCAGGCTCTCTCTGCCAAGATGCTGTCTGCTACTGCTCTGCTTGCTGTATCACCATTCTTGGAATAGGCAATATCATGCTCCTTGCAAGCCTGATCAAGTTTGTTGATTCCTGGATCACCTTGTGCTAATTGCTTCTGAAGTTTTGTTCCTGGTCCACAGTATTGATAGCCAGGGATATAAAGTTCAACTGGTAGAATGTCGATTGCCTTATTAACTATTGTACCAGCAGCTCCATTGATAGCTGACAGAACACCTCTTCCTCTATAGATCTTCTGACTTTTCTTCTTACTGAAATCATGCCTTGGAGCAATAGATCCTCTCCCAGTCACTTGTCTCTCAGAATGTCTTTGACCACCATCTCTGCTATCATTCAAAAGGTGTTTGATTGTATTCTTATACTTGGCTTTGTTGTAGCTAATAATCTCACCTCTTGGATCATTGTCTGTGCACACTGGTCCAGTTCAATATTTCTCCATGGGCCTGTCTGTCAGCAGATTCAACTAATGCACGATTTGGATTCTTCTTGAAAATCAACTCATAAAGTCCCAATGTAGCTGTGAAGGTCTTTTCTTCCTGATCTACAGGGTCAGTCAGCACAATTTCATCACCATTCTCTCCAAAAGTTAAATACTTATTGCCCAGGTAGTAAGCATTGTCTCTCACTCTTGGCCCAAAAGTGTCATCAAAATTGTCATTGTCCTTGCTCAATGATCCTCTAATGTAATCAGCTACCTGTTTTCCAGCTAGATCAGTTTGATCAAGGATATTCTGAACTGTTGTACCGTGACTTTCATTCAATAATTGTTCAACATTCTTATCATCATCCTGTCCATCTCCAGACAGCTCCTCATCACTGCTATCATCATATCCTCTACTCATATTATACTCCTCACCCTCATCCCCTTCAAATGCCTGCTTTCCTGCTTTCCATAGTTGCCGTCCAACTCCTGAGGTGCCTGCCATTTGACTTGAAACTTCTACAGTTCCATATGATTCAAATGTTGGTGACTCTTCATCAATGCTGGAGAGTTGGAGCTTATGTTTTGCTTTACTTGCATCAGTAAGTCCATGCCTTGTATATGTGGCATGTTTAACAAATAGTGTTGTTGGTGGAGTAGGATATGTGTGGTGTGTTGATGCTGCTGAGAAAGCACGATGTTCTGATGATAACAACTCTGGCTTGGATTGTCTCTGCCTACCCTTCACATGCCTGGAGCGCATTTTTATTCTAGGCTTCAGATACCTGGGATGCTTCTTGGATGCTCTTGATGGAGGTAGTTGTGGTTGTTGAACTGGCATCTGTTGGAGAGTTTCGACTAGGTTGACTAGTGGCTCAGCTAGAGGTTTGAAGTGTTCCACATGTTTCTCTTCTGCAATCCGTCTACCCAGCATGATTTCCTTATGCCTCCTTTTGATTTCACGCTTCAACCTAGCAATCTCCAATATGATAGGAGCAACCTCCTCCAATATCAGCTTATGGTTCCTTTGTTTGATATACATACTGGTCAGTGTTTATCAGTATACTGAGGTCTGAGAGTTTGAGCTCAGCTATTTATACATTTTGGACCCATACCAAGTGCCTAGTGCCACTGACTAAACAGTGACTGAACAGTGACTGAACAGTTAAACAGTGACTGAACAGTGACTGATCAGTAATTGAACAGTGACTGAACAGTGACTGAACAGTAATTGAACAGTGACTGAACAGTGACTGAACAGTGACTGAACAGTGACTGATCAGTAATTGAACTGACTGACTGATCAGTAATTGAACTGACTGACTGACCACTGAGTGGATGACCCTGCCATCCCGCCACAGACACGCTGAACACTGGTGAGCATGGTCCATGTGACAGGAGGAGCTAGGGTCATTGAGAATGCACATGCTAAATGTCCTAACATGGAGGAGGGGAAGTGGGAGTCACAGAAAATATCCATCTTCAATGCCACCCTGATCCAGAGCAGCACGGCCATGCTGATCCAGAGCCTCCCATGGACATCCTGATCCAGCATGTCCACCATGGACACATTAATCTGGTGTGATAGAGGTCTCCATGACCATGCAGAGTGACAGGTCCTGCATGACCATCCCGAGCCAGAGTCCCCTATATATGAAGGGCCTCTGCCAAATTGAAGCCATCCTGGCCTCAGCCAGCGGGACAATTGCCAGCCGCAGCAAGTCGACTGTTGGTGGTGGGATGGCAGCCATCAGTGGGGCGACCGGTGGTGGTGGGGCGACCGGCAGTGGTGGCCGGATGACTGGCGGCAGTGGGGTGACCGGCGGCAGCCAGACGACCAGTGGCAGGGTGACTGGCAGTGGTGGGGCGACCAGTGGCAGCCGGATGCCTGGCGGCGGGGTGACTGGTAGTGGTGGGGCGACCGGTGGCGGCCGGTCGACTGGCAGCGGGGTGACTGGCAGTGGTGGGGCGACTGGCGGCGGCCAGACAACCGGCGGCAGGGTGACTGGTAGTGGTGGGGCGACCAGGGGCGGCCAGATGACTGGCGGCGGGGTGACTGGCAGTGGTGGGGCGACTGGCGGCGGCCGGACGACCAATGGCGGGGTGACTGGCAGTGGTGGGGCGACCAGAGGGCTGTTCAGGAGACCCTGCTCTACTAATATCTATTTACAGTGCTGCTTTTCGGGATACTGTACAAACTGATGGAGTATGCAGCATTTCAGAATGAGAGGAAAGGTCAGCAGAGGTCTATCAGGAGACCACAAAATATAGAATAGGATTTTCAATGACTAATATATATATATTCTGTTTTATAATGGAAATAAATGTATATGGAAGAATAAAAATATGGTTTCCTTTCCTCTACCCACTACATACAAAAAAATATATCCTCTGGTTCTGTTGATACTGACCTTTAATACTTACCTTTACTGCCTTGGATTTGAACCTAGAACCTCCAACTTGGGAAGCTGACTTGCTAACCACTACATCATAGAGGATTTATGTTTGAAGACTTAAATTATATAGAATATGATACTTCTTCATACTAATGATAACGAAGAATTGAGAAGTGAGTCATGATGGGGTGGCATTGTCATAGACCTGTTGACAAGGAAGGATATCCCCACCACCACCACCACTTTTCTCTGTTTGGAATAAGACGGCTTGTCAGCACTGAGAGGTATTCCGTCTACTGCGACATGTTGTCAAACAGTGAGCTATGTCTGCGGGATGCAGTGATTGAGCTTGAGGAGGAGGAACTAATCATGGTATTATCTCATTGACAGACATTTTCAATGATGCAGGACATTTGAGTTCAGAGTTTAGGGTCCAGAGTCCAGAAGTCCAGAGTTCAGAGCCCCGAGGAGTCCAGAAGTCCAGAGTTCAGAGCCTGAGTCCAGAGTCCAGAGTTCAGAGCCCCAAGTTCAGAGTTCAGAGCCCCGAGTTCAGAGCCCTGAGTTCAGAGTTCAGAGCCCCAAGTTGACCAACCTAACCTAAAGGTCACCCAACTTGAGGTTAGGTTTGGTCAACTTGGGTGACCTTGAGGTGACCTTTTTATACTACTCACAGGAGCTGTGTGGTATTTGGTGGAGTTGGTTCTTGGGGCAATGGAGGGCAGGCAGTCGGTCTCCGTTGCTTTGTGTGATTTAACCAAGGCATTTGACTGTGTCTCGCATGACATACTATTGGGTAAAATGAAGAGGTATGGGATAAGTGGAGTTCCCCTGAAAACCATGGAGGATTACCTCTCCAATAGAATGCAGGTCACATCGGTGAATGGTGCGGAATCACGGTCGAAGGAGGTGATCTATGGGGTGCCGCAGGGATCGATTCTTGGTCCTCTGTTGTTCCTTGTATTCATCAACGACTTGAGTGTGTATGGGAGAGTGTTATTGTTTGCCGAAGATACCACCCTGCTGGCCCAGGATGAGGACCCCCAAACTGCTGTTGCCCAGTCAAATCTTCTTGTAGAAGAGGCTTGCCAGTGGTTTGAATCAAACAAACTGTGTCTAAATGAGAGGGAAACACAGAACCTGCTGTGCACCTTAAGGCATGGTCAGGCTCATGGTGAGGCAGAGGTCAAACTTTTGGGTTTTGTGATGGACCCCACTCTATCGTGGGATCGACATATTGGCATGCTGTGCAATCGACTGGCCAGGGTGACGTTTATGATGCGGAAGCTGAAGCAACATGTGCCTGCCAACTACTTAATTACAGCCTACCATGGGCTGTTCCATAGTCATATAAGCTACGGAATAGTACTATGGGACCATGCAGGTAGCTGTGAAAGGATTCTCCTTCTACAGAAGAAAATTCTTCATGTCATCACATCATCGCATTACCTGGAGCACTGCCGGCCAATCTTCAAATGCCTGAAAATACTTACAGTGTACAGTCAGTACATGTATTGCTCCCTACGGCTCCTAATGAGTGAGGTTCATGCCTACCAGGAGAGGGGCCAGCTGCACCACCACAATACCAGGAGACGGGGCAACATCTACCTGCCCTACTCCAGACTATCGAAAGCACACAAATGCTACCCCTTACGGATGCTAAAAATTTTTAACAGACCGGCAAGTTGTGTTCATGAGCTGGAGTATGGGAAGTTTTGTTGGCTGGTTCGAGAAAAACTCATCAACTACCCTCTCTACTCATTGAGAGATGATGAGACCAGTGGACTTGTAGATCAGTTGAGATTGTTTAATCAGTTACTATAGCAGTCCATCTACAGAGCCACACGGAACAACCTATCTGTGGCCATCTCTTGTTATTTGTGTTTTGATTGTTTTATATTTTGACAAAGTCTGTCTGGCGACTGCCGGTCATGGACTGAATATACTGAATTTTGATAGGATCAATCCAGTTTTTATCGTTGATTATGATGTTTGTGATACTGATATAAAATGTAGCCTTTTCATAAGGAAAGAAAATAAGGAAGACACTAAGCTGTCTTTTTTGTTGTTTAGTACAGTAGGCTACCTTGGTACAATGTAGCCTGTGTATTTTATTCTGTACTGCCATAAGGTAACTTACCCTCAGATATTGATTAAAGCTATTTTTCATTGGTCCCCAGTCTGTATGTGTACAATTTAACAGTCTTTGCAGAGTCTAAATTGACTCGATTACTGGTTCAGACATTTATCATTATGGTACTCAGTCCAGAGGTTTGATTAAAGTAGAACAGCACAGTATTATTCCTTACAAAATTATTTTTGATTTGGAGGAATATGCACCACAGAGAAATGGTGGGAGATTAGCCAATTACAGTGAAGAATACAGTCATAGGTAGAAGCTCAGTTGCCAATTCGTTGATTAGTCTCAGTCGCCAGAATACTTTCAGACAGGTAACTTTCCATGAGTAGCATGAGCACATAAACAGTCACTAGAAATTAGAGAACACTGGCCAGTTCAGAACGGTAACATCGTGCCTCTGTATTTCCTACCTATCTCTGTTGCTCATGTCCCTCCAAGTCAAAAGTAATTTTGACTATTACTTTAATTAATATTTTGTAGTATTATTTTTCTGAATGCATTGTATGACAATTGTCTGCAACCTAAAGTATGCATTAATGTTCATGAAAATTAAATAAATAATTTGCTATTATTAGATGATAATAATGATAATAATTACATCATTTCACTTTCTTTGCTCTTCCTACTATCATAGGTAATGAGAATTTGACCTACCCTACCAGAGGCTGAGCAGAACACAAACTGGCCTTGCCCACCTGTCTGCAAGACTCTTCAACAAGCTGCCAATAGCAGCAAGAGACCTATCGACCAGGCGATTCAAGGGCGCACTGAGGGGATTGCTGGTGTAGAACCCTTTGTATTCCATCAATGAGTTCTTTCTGTTGTACAACAAGCTGGTGAGTTTGTATTTTTTACTTTTTTGTTGATGTGACTAGTTATTATTAGCTTTCTTTCTCGTTTCTATTTTTTGACATGTCCTTGTGATCTCTATGATCACATTATGAACTTGATAATAGTAAATAGGCTACTAAATCCAATATGAGTGTGAGTTTGAATATTCTAGTAATGATAGTAAAACAGAATTTGCTTCTCTTTAAGGGATGCATATTCCATAAGATAATGATATCAAGTGTAATAAAAAAATGTTGGGATTCATATTAGAAAGTAATTTTGGTTGGGAGTCTCACATCATAGATTTGTGTGAGAAACTCTACCAAATGGTACTTGCAGGCTATGGACTTTCTCATTCCTTTATATCTTTAGATATATGCCTGTAATGGTGATGATATTGAAATAAATGTATTATGGGTTCATGGTTTCTTCAATATTAATTTATTGATTTAGTTTATTTGAAAAGTGTAGAATTAGGACTTTTTCAATCAGACTCAGTTGAATTTTGTGTGTGAATATTTATCGTGAGAAATGTATTTTTTATACAATTAGTCCGGGAACTGGTCAGTTTTCAATCTTATGCAGGTATTCTCACGGAACTATATTTCCATTAGCGATGGAAAATACAGGAGTATTTAGGAATATTTCAAACTTGCATATCTCTGTTCCCACGGAATTATGATCTGTCTCCAAGTGGGTTGGGTAAGTAAGGTTCATTCTAAAGTCCTGAGAAAGCTCATGGGTTAACATCAACACAGACCAACATAGACTACAGATACAAAAAGCACATTCGATTATGAAAAAAATATAATGCATGCTTTTTTATATTATAGTTTATAGGCCTATAAAGCAAAAGTACAATTTAAAGTATGGTAGGCTAGGTAGTAGCTAAGGTAGGCCGATGCACCTATTTTATAATCCCTGACTATGAACAAACAAGATAGTCAAAATATTCATTCTTGTAAAAATATAATCATCTACTTGATTAAGTTACTATTTAGATAATTAATCGTGTAATAGGTATTAGGACTAAGAGTTTTCACTTACCATCTATAGTGTGATGAGTAAACTTGTAACATTCAACTTTCAACATCTTGTTCGAAGAGAGTAAAATAAGGTCATCTTTTATGTCAAAAATTATTTATTTTTTGAAGATGCAATTGATGTTGTTTGCTATAACAAAAACTTGACTTTAAAAAAAGCCTACCTTACAACCGAGAACCGATATCAAATAACTGCTCAAAAAAAATTGCATGGTTGCCTGTAAAGTCAGTATATGGGCGAAAGTTTTACATGACAACGACTTTGAGTGGTAAAATAATTTTAATGTGAATATTCATTCGTATAGTAGGAAGAAGGATGAAATAATAACTCACAATGAGAGTGAGTGAGAGGCACGTGTCTCTTCCACTCGGGCATGGTTAGCCCGCGCCCACCTAAGAGCGAGAGAGACAACCATTGACTTGACATTTTGAATTAGTGGCACAGTCGCAGGAGATTGCTTGCGGCGCCTGCGCAGGTTGACTGCTCCGTTTCACTCTCTCTCCAGGTGAATGCTTCGGGTTGCTGGGCTTGCTGCTGCGAGCGTTGCTTGCCACTGCTCCTATTCGTGCTCTTTCCAGACGACTGTGAACCGAAACGAACACTCTCACTCGCTCTCATTGTGAGCGCATAACGTGGGAACGTAATGCAGTTTCTTGAAGTGTCTCCCGGCAAACCAATTTATAAGACATTGTCACGTCAAAAGAAATAACATAACCTAAAAACTTATCAGCCTGAGAAGTAAGAAGAAAACAAAAGTCCGTACATTCTTAACAGCTTCAACATTAATATTTTATCGTATCATAAATATTGTCTTATCTTGCATGAATTATTTTATTAAAAATGATTATATATGATATTTTACAAAATATTGTGAATTATTTTTTGTAATCATTTAGTATGTTGGTCACACTTCCATAGATGTATCACGTGACTTGTCAATGCTATGGCACAGAATAATTACAGAATGGAAACTTGTAATCAAATGCCTATCTTACCAATGCTTTTTACATGACCCCAATACTAAACACGTCACATGACCTTGGGAAGTTTCAATCCTGGTCTTCTGATTGGCTCGTGGCAGTGAACGAGATCAATTGATCCGGATCATTAAAGTGATCCGAACCTACCATCAATACTATTACAATGCGGCGCTTCCTAACAAGATGGCGGATTTTGGCGTCAGGGTATAGCCAAGTTTCCGTACTGTATGTATACTGTGGTTATGGTTTGTCGATGCTATGGTGGTTCCCCGTCTAAACTCTAATAAGGTTTTATCTTTATGTTCATTTCATTATGCTTTCATGGCAATAGCTCACTGTGAAATTTTATATCTTTATTCTGTGATTGATCGTTTCTATTAAAAATGAGAATTAATCGCCAGAAAAAAGCCAATAAATATCTGAACTTCTACTCTAACAATTTTGGTTTCCGAAAGCCATTCCAAGTGCTTATTGATGGAACATTCTGCTATGCTGCATTACAGGTAGAATATTTTTAATTATATTGTTCGTAATCTTCACATTTTATATTATGTTTTTGAAGCATACATGCTCAAAACATGATAATTATAAAAAAATAGATTGCATGTCATGATCACAAAATGAAGTACCTAACCTACAGAGTGCGGCAGCGAAACTTCCGTTTATTAATAAAACTCATTCAATAAAGTGAATAAAACTCTTTGTATGGATCAGAAAAGTTGTACTGTATTTATTTTTCGTAATGTAGACACATATATAAAGTTTTGTCCCAAGTCTAGGTCCATGTCGATATAACTTACCTGTCATTAAATTTTTGGTTGGAATCGATGTAGGCCTAGTAGGTTACCGTATGTTATTTTGATTGTAAAAGTTAAACGGCAGCCACACATCACTAATTACAAAAAATAATTATTTTTACTAATCTCATTTGATCAAAACTTTTCACACACCTCTGGACCTAGAATTACGCTGGTTAGAATGATATCAGGTTGAGTTATTTATTAGTGTTTCAAAGGAAAAGAGTAGGTTAGGGGGTTAGTTTTTTGGTTTGGGATGAAAGGGGTTAAGGTATGTTTATTAATGTCTCTGCCCACTGCACCGTATTCATACTAGGACCGTTATAGAAACAGCACATGCAACAAAGAATAGTTCACGTATATTATTGCCTGGCAATGTCTACTAGACCGGTCCGTAACCGTACCGTATAGAACGTGCCATGACCGGTCACCGTACAATTTCTCGAAAAAAATTTTGCAGGTTCTGTTCCGTTTTACGACCGGTGTATAGCCACGTATGTACCGCGTTGTAGACCCGGTTGTAAGTGATATGCACGCCAGTGGATGGGGTATGAACGGTCATCATACGCGTTGTATACCCGTTATATACGCGGATATAACCCGTTTATAACGTGTAAAGCAGTGGGCATAGGTGTGCATGTTACGAGCCGGTCACGTTCCTATACCGGTCCTAGTATGATAGGCCTATGGTGCAGTGGGCAGAGACCAGCTGCTGCAACAGTCGTATGGGAATGCGTGAAATAGTCAAATTATACATGAAATGAAATATAATTCAATGCTCTACAATTTCGTAATTAGCACATTCTTGTTATTAATCTCAATTTACTGTGATTATATAGAACATTTCTGTATGAATGTTATTATAATTTCTTCGTCGTAATACATTTTTTATGCTTTTGTACTCCAGAACGAAGCTCGGTCCCCGATATTGATTATGTAAACATGGGAGACGTTATGCTTTGAATCCAATGCTATGATTTGGATCATTTTCAAAATGATCTTGAAAAAAAAATCAGGTGATCTGAAACACCATTTTCTGCACCGTAAAACAGTAGCAGAATGACAGTGAGCTCACAGTCTAATAACCAGACTGTGAATGAATACAGAACACAGAACACTGTTCTGTATTCATTGACTGTGGTGAGCATTGTATGGGTGACTTCTGTTTTGACAGATAAAAGGTGGGCGCGTCAATAATTGCCTGTAGTAGAGTGGATTATCTGTTATTTCGTGAGACAATCGTTTCATCTATTTAGTTTAGAGTAATTTTTTTGCATATATCTCGGAAACTATGCATCTTATAAACATTTGTATTTTGTAAAAAATTGAAGCTTACAAAATTACCAACAAGTTTTGTCCTTTACATTTTTCCCACTTATTACTTACATGCAAATATCTTGGAAACAATGTGTTCTATTGACATAATCAACTACATGAAAATGAAGCTTAATTAATTTCCTACAAGTTTAGTTTGGAAGAGGTTTTCGATAAATCCTATACTTTTCGAGATATTCATGTTCTAAAGTGATGCATTATCGAAAAACCAGTTTTTCTCCATTTTTTCGCTCTTTCAAGTCTTACTTTTCAACAATTGATGAAACAAGAATGTGCTAGTTACGAGATTGTAGAGCATTCAATTATCTCTCATTTCATGTATAATTCGACTATTTCACGCATTCCATACGACTGTTGCAACAGTTTTAGTTTTGAGTGTCATTCTCAAGATTTGCAACAAGTGACTTTCTTCGAATATCACACTATTCTCCCATCTTAAATTGGCAGTGTGCTTGAGCATGAACATTCATATTGAGTACCTATTGGAACGTCTGCGGAACTAAACACAGGGGGTGTTTCTAAACTTCCTACCAAACAAAGAGCATTGATATCATTCACGAGGTATTATGACACTCAACCAAGCTGCTCTATAGTGAGATTCACTCTAAAATGTCAGCATTAGTTAAACGTCACGAGCTTCGATGCTATTTATTAGGTACGCTGACACACAACGACATCCATTCTGTTGTAGTCAAAATAGGAAGCATAACAGTGACAAATATCTACAAACCACCAGGCATTATATGGTCACCTGGAGTGATTCCAATACAACCACATCCTGCAGTCTATGGTGTGATTTCAATAGCCACTACGAACAGTGGAGATATAAGACATCTGACGGAAATGGTGAAGCAGTGGTCGAATGGGCTCAAGATGAGAATCTGAATTTACTATTTGATGCTAAAGATAAGTTTACTTTCAGATCGGCAGCATGGCATATGTTTTACTTCAAGTGATAGCAAAGGCCAACCACTGCCAGCAACCCGGAAAGTTATCTGTGACTTCCCCCACAGTCAGCATCACCCAGCTCTCATAGAGATAGGCATTCAAATCCCACTTGTAAGATCCACACCCGAACCAAGATGGAATTTCAAAAAAGCAGATTTGGAGAGATTCTCAAAAGAGCTGGATAAATGTCCACTATAGCAGCGGGACTTGTTAAATCTATGTTCATATCTCCAGTGATGATAACGAATTCATTTTCTGTTTTGACTAAAGCGTCGCTCAGGTCGTTTAAAAAAGAGTCTATTTCAACTCCCGTAAATCTATAGAATGCCAAAAAACATATCTCAAAATTGTTTATATTACAATGCAATTTAATTCCATCAGCCGAATTTAAGTTGAGCTTCTCAAAATCTACTCTTAACTCTTTCTTGACATAAACAGCAACTCCCCTGCTCTATAAGAATTGTTGCAGTTTGCATAACATATATAGCCATCTATTTAAAAAAATCTATTTCATGATCATAAATCCAAATTTCGCTCAATACAACAACATATGGAAGTGAATCTAGTAAGCTCAGTTCCAGTAATAATGAATCAAAATTTCCCCTCATACGCCTGATATTCAAGTGCAAACATAGAAAAGATTTATCACCGTCTTCCATTAAAAACTATCAAAATAGGTGGTAATTAAATTTAAAAAATGTAAGATGAGTGCACAAAAACACTTGTAGTATAAAGAAATAAATGTATAGCGTTGAAAGCATGTAACTGAGATTTAAAAAAATTAAGAATATTGTAGTCTTAAATTGCAGTAAGTTCATGAAAAAATAAAAGAATAATAATAAAATAAAATAAGAAATAGGGAAAAAACCATTATTATTATTATTATTATTATTATTATTATTATTATTATTATTATTAGTAACAATATTGTACTACTTGGACGTGTCAACTAACTTGTTCAAATCCTGGACGGTCTCTATGACAATTACAGGTTGTCCATCCGTGCGCCTAGCTAGCACCTTGCCATTTCGCACCCACAAGTACTTCCCTCACCTTTAGCCTTTTTCGCCAACGCTAGGAGACGTCTTCTTTCGGGACATAAGCTCTCGTTCAGGTAGATTGGAGAGATCTGCTGATGCCCAAGGTGTCGCGTAGAGAAGTTCCTCTTTATTCTTCTTTTTTGCAGCAGGGCCTCCTTGTCGAAACGCCTCACGAATTTGGCTATAATTGCAGGCGGTCTGTCTCTGTCTTTGGATGGAAGTCGGTGACAGTTGTCGATCAGCTTCTCGTCGATCGGATGATCCAACGCTTTGCTCACTGCTAACACCAGGCTTTTCACGTCCTCATTCACTTCAGTTGGAATTCCTTGAATTTCGACACAGTTTACTCTCGAATATTGTTCTAAATCGCATACTTGTTTTTGAAGTTTAAGATTTTGATTTTTAAGAATGCTATTTCTTCATTTTGTTTGTCTATTTTTTGTAAATATACGTTCAATTTGCTGTCCTGTACCTCGATTTTTTTTTTAATATGCTCTCAACATCGTTGTGGCAGAAATTAATGGATCCTCCTAGATCCTTCTCCAGTTGCTTCGATTGCTCCTCTATATCGCTGAGCTTTTTCATAATGGAAGGCAGGGTAATCTCATCCTCAGATGTTTTGATTGGTGGGTTGAGCACTACACTCTTCCTTAGTGCGTCAAGACAAGTAGGACACTTCCACACGTTATCCGAATCTTTCAGAAACTTGATATTGACACACTTACAATGGAACAAAACATTGCAAATTCCACAACTGATTAGAGGAGTGTTCTCGCTCCTCAAAGACTTACGGCATACACCACACGACATTTTTATGTTCAGTAACGAAGTGAAAATCTTCAACGAAGTCACTTTACGTAGACAGGACGAACGCTTTAAGATTGTACTTGCTAATAATTCTATAACTTGAAAGCTCACTACTAGATCGTTTGAACGAAAACAAAACGGCACTATCAAATCAGTTTTAGATAACAGAGCTCTACTGCAGCACGTCTGTTCTCAATCACGGCTGAAGCCATACTGAGAGTTCAATAAGATCCTGCAAAATCAAAACTTGCCAATACATGGGGATATAGAATATGCCAATCAAATCCGCCTGGCGTCTCGAAAGCCTCCCACTAGAACGGCATTACATGCTCTGGATGGTGGGTTCAGTTTAACAGACGCCTGGCAATAAGAATGGCATGCAAGGCAAATCGATCTTACCCCATGTATCACCGAAAAGCCACCAGGTTTTGATTTGCCTCGCAAACTATGGTCAGCTCTTAACATGATCCGAACTCAGCATGGAAGATGTGCCTATGCGTTTCACAAGTGGGGAAAGGCTCCAACACCTTTTTGTGAGTGTGGCGCTGTGCAAACAATAAGACACATTGCAAACAATAACAGTGTGCACAAGAACAGCTTATGAGGGCAGGCTGGATGACTTCCTGGTAGCTACACCAGATGCAGTGGCCTATTTAAACCGACTAGATATATGTTTATAACTTTTAAAATTTTATTTTAATTTGTGTTCTATCTTTTTATCTTTTTTTTAACTAATGACTAAGATGACTTCATTGTTTATATATGTGACTTATGTTAGATGACATAAAGATTTGTGTCGTAGAGCCATACGCTGAATAATAAATAAATCTACTTTCTCATCTTCTTCTTTTGAAAGCATATAGCCAACACTCCTAATTTACCTTCCGCCATAACACTTATCTAATGATTCATTAAATCTAGCCTAATGAGTTTATTATTGTATATAACTAGTAATAGAATCCGAACCAGTTCAACTATGGATATTATAGGTATATAATTGAAAAAGGCAGAAATAAAATGAACTCACCAATAACATAAGTTGTAATATTGACTTTATCCTCGATATTCGTTATCCGAAATCGATCTTCAACATCGATAACCATAGCTCTAATCATTATCAAGGTTCTACGATTGATATCCTGCCGACTTTCGATATATTAGTTGAACTATAGCTATAGAACCAATGTACCTGTTTCATCCTGTGATTTAGTTGTCAGAAAACTTCAAATTGGAGAGCCAATTTTTAAAAGACTTAATGCTACTTTTTTATTTTTATTTTTTTGTGTAGTTGAGAAGTTGATAATATAGTGGTAACTATTCATGATAAGTAAAAAAAAGAAATAGTCAAAACCTCAGATGTTAAAAGTAGAAAGACCGGTTTCGGTTGTTACACCATTATCAATCTCTGATAAACTCAGAGATTCCATCTGAGAGATTTCGCTGATGATTATCAGAGATTGACAATGGTGTATCAACCGAGTTCATTCTATTTTTGTCTTTTTATTATATTTCAATTGGTATATCCATAGTAGAACTGGTTTGGATTCTGTTACTAGTCATATCCTGGTGACCCTCTGAGTTGGAGAACTCGCAGGGTTGGTGAAAATTATGGAAACAGCTTAATATTTCATGACAAAGACAATTCGACTATAGGTTCCATTGGGGATCCTAAAACTACTTTTTGTCGCTTTAAAATTTCTGCCCGCCGTCTTGGATCTGTTATATTAATCCAACTTCTTATAACAGTCTCATTTCGAAACATAAATTAAAGAGAAAATGAATGGCGGAATAACTCGAACAGTTTCAAACATATTCCACTTATAGGAAATACTAGGAAATTTTACAAAAATGAAATAAATAATTACATTTGAAATTTAAAAAATCCAAGCACTTTTTATTAAAAACAAACACTTGAAAATTGCATTGATATGTCGAAATATGTGAATAAATTTTTTTTTTTTTAGAAAAGGGTACTTGGATTTTTAATTTTCAAAGAGGTATCTAATTTTAAATTTTCAAGTTTTGATCAACACTAACAGTAAAATTTACTCACATATTTGATAACTGAAAAAATTGATCTCTTGTATTTTTAATGTACTCTTTTTATTTAATGTCTGTACCTATGATTTTAAAAATAAATTCCAATGATTAGTTTCAACTTGAGTATCGATTGCAAGCTATTTGAAATTTCAACTCCCCAAAACTAGTACAAAGTCACCCTGGTTTACCGTACGGTGAACCTTAATGTGTAATTCGTATGTGACGACTGTAGAGACTAGCCACGCTGTATCATAAATAGACTACAATAATAAACAGTAACTAATAGTAATAGATTACGGCCTAGGACCAAACTTCAACACCAGGAAGGAGTTGTTCCCCTTTATTATAAAATTAAGTGCCGCTCTATTGTAGATGTGGGTTTGAATACTTCGGCCGGAAACTACACTCATAAATCATGTTTCCTGAAACATCCAACGATGATTAACTCCAATCAGCACGATACTAAGATGTTTGAGACATTAATATTTTACTAATTTTCCAAGATTAGTTTCTCATCTTTTAGAAAAAAATAAAATATCTACGATTATTGTTTTTAGATTTCTTCTGTAGAAAAGACTGACGTATATTAACAATGTCGAATGTGGAGACGCTTTTTGATTAGCCAGTACAGATCTTTAAATCTTGTGATTATTTTATTGAGTAAATGCGGTGAACATTTTCTTGAACTCTGAATTTTCATTTTCAGAACAAGGTGAATATTCAAGACCAACTAACCAATTATCTTGGAGTAGAAATAAAACTTCTAACCACAAAATGTGTCATAATGGAAACAGAGAAGTTAGGTAAGTTTATTGTTTTCCCAGTAAAATTACAAATAAGCACGTTTGTTAATTTTTTCATATTTATTCATCAGCTCTTATATGTAGCTTTCTGGAGTACAAACCTACAGATGAGATATTAAATGATAAGCCTATGCGACGGCTATTTTACCTATTCCGTATAACATCGGTATTATGTTTTCTGAAAGTGATGCCCACTAAGCTCCTGGCTTGTGCATGGGTAATGGAAAGGTTGTTGTTGGAGTATGAATGGAGCTACAACAATGGATTTGTTGTAGCTTTAGGTGGGCTCCTAATTATCTGGAAGTTCAGACTCAATCATGAATGAGTTGTAAAACTCATTGCTCACCTGCTGCTCAATGATCTTAATCCAACTAGCGAGTGATCAATACGGTCTAGGTATTATAAATACAACCCACTGCTTTAATCAGATCAAATCATCTTTATTGTCAGAAAATAAAATCAGAATAACATCGAACGATGTGCTTAACTTGCTAGCAAGTCAAATGACAAAGCTACTTCCCAGCAAGGAAAATTCTCTCCGCTGGGAGAGAGTTCATATTAGGCTCGCATTACAGTAGACCTCTAGACTAAGTCGCCAGTTGAACACCAAAGAGCAGCCATTGGCGGCAGTGTGTAAAACATGCTGGGACATCAATGTTGGCAACTCGAGTGATAGACTATCCGGTTGCCAGAATCTGGTGTGCCGGCTGGCAACGCAAGTGACCAGACCTCATGAAGATCTAATGCCTGAATGCCTCGCGACTCGCTCGGTCATTCGAAAGGAAAGTTCTCATTCATTTCCCTACTTTTCCTTTCTAATTTGAGTTTATGTTTTTGGGAATCTATTCAAAATGTCTGTCTGTTTCAGGAAAAGCCTTATTCGGAACAAGTTTGATAATCAAACAGTTTTCAGTCCATCAATGTGAACACAAGAAATCAATTAGTGGTTCGGCTTGTTTTACTTCGATGATTGGAGAAAATAATCCAAATAGGTAAGTAATTTCACCATTCAGGCCTTCCACGAAACATTCGGTCAGCATGTGGTTGTGATATGAAGAATATCTCCTATCTATTTCACGTTATCATGTCAAATGTTCGTTCCGGGTAGCCGTCTAGTTGTCACCCCGACTACTTGACACCTGGTCATATGCCATTGCCGTCAAGTTGTCCCCCCGACTACTTGACACCTACTGGACCAAAGGTGCCAACTAGTCATGACCGTAAACGACAACTTGACACCTCGCACCCTCGCGTCAGGGTGTCCCCTCGACTAGTTGTCACCTCCTTAGAAAGGAGACAAGTAGACGGGGATGGCTCACGTCTACATGATACCTTGCAAGCTGGCGTCAAGTTGTCACCCCGACTCCTTGTCACCTACAGAGCACTAGTTGGCACGACTTACACCCCCGCGGCGTAGGGAGGAGGGATCAAGTAATTTTTATTACTGGTTATGATGTAGAATTGAATTCTAAGCACTTGCTTAGATAAAATATCTTAGCATAAATAAGTTTATTAATAATATAAAGTTAATAAATAAGTTTATATTGTATATAATAATATAAGTTTAAAGATGTTTCATATAAAAATTGAACCGGCTTGAAGTGTATTGATTACTCAAGATTACAAATAACTTGTCACTAATGCTAGGCAAATATTTTGAGGCTCTTTCAACATCCAGTCTGTTTCTACGTAGTTAAAAAGTAAAAAGTAAATTTCTCAAGGATGGGGAGGACCCCCTGTTAATTTCTCAGTTAATAGAAATTATTAACTCATGCTAGTTAATAGAGCTGATATATAACTATACAGGGTATGAATTTGAAAAAAATCGTTCAAGTCATTTTTGAGAAAATCGTGATAGAAATTTAACAAAATTCATTCTTGTCAGGAATATTACGGAGCTCCTGCAATTTTCCCAGAAAATGAGACTCATGTCAGTTGATAGGGCTTATAAATAGCTATCCATGGTATAAATTTGAAGAAAATCGTTAGAGCCGTTTTCGAGAAAACCGTGAAAAACATGGTTTTTTAGTAATTATCCACCATTTTTTCCGCCATTTTGAATTCAATTTTTTTGAATTTCTTATTGTCAGATCCTCATGGTATAAGGACCTTAAGTTTAAAATTCAAGTCAATCGGTTGATTAGGAATGGAGTTATCGTGTTCACACACACACACACACACACACACCACACACACACACACACACACACACACACACACACCACACACACACACACACACAGACAGACCAACACCCAAAAATCATGTTTTTGGACTCAGGGGACCTTGAAACGTATAGAAAACTTGAGGGGACCTTGAAACGTATAGAAAATATGAAATTAGGGTACCTCAAATTTTTTTGGAAAGCAATACTTTCCTTACCTATGGTAATAGGGCAAGGAAAGTAAAAAGGAACATACCTGTCAAATTTCATGAATATCTATTACCGCGTTTCGCCGTAAATGCGCCGTTAAACATTTAAACATTAAGGGAAATGCCAAACCGTCGACTTGAATCTTAGACCTCACTTCGCTCGGTCAATAAATTATTCTAGACCCGACGAACTTTGTACCGCCAAAAAGTCAATGTATCTGATGTCACACTTGTCTTTATTTGGTGAATCATGAAATTCTGATAATCAATATTTTTATTTACATCTCAATACGGACTTCCTAAGTGCTTAGTCATGTAGCATTTATTATTCCGAAAACATATTCTTCTCAATCAATTGGTAGTAATATCTATCAGTAAAGTGTTGTATTTTAAGAATTAGATAGGTTAAATCAGTGTTTCAAAGATGAATTTAATGTTTTCATAGTTGTTGATTGTCAATAGACAAACTACCGTTTTAATACCAGTACACAATTTATCACAGGGTGACGTATTTAATCACTACCTCCGTAAACAAAGCCGTAGTGAATAATATCGAACTGGTTGACGACCTTGGATAAGGATCAATGTGTTCTGAAATCGATTTACCAACCATAGTTTCAATTGCATTTTATTTATTTTTTTGTTCTCCTTTTCTCGAATTTGTTTATTATAGTTATTATCAACAATATATTTTTCATATATCTATTACTCTATCTTCTATATATATATAAATGAATGTCTGTTTGTGTGTTCGTTTGTTTGTTCCCTATAGACGTAAAAACTACTTGACAGAACGGCATGAAACTTTGGGGGTATGCTGTGTGAATATTGGGGATGGTTTCTGACCAGAAAGATGATCATCATGATTCAAGATCATATTGTGATAATATGATTTAGCATCTAAAGTTACCAGCTGTAATAAATCACTACCTCCGTAAACAAAGCCGTAGTACATTCGTGTGACGTCAGCACAGGTAGGGCTCCTACACCAATAAAAATTCATTGATTTCAGCTGATCTATATCAGCTAGTGTTTCTATGGGTGTAGGAGCCCTACCTGTGCTGACGTCACACGAATGCACTACGGCTTTGCTAAAACAAATTTGAGAAAAGGAGAAAAAAAATAAATAAAATGCAATTAAAACTATGGTTGGTAAATCGATTTCAGAATACATTGATCCTTATCCAAGGTCGTCAACCAGTTCGATATTATTTTTTTATACTTGGAGATACCGCAGGCCCCAAGCTGACTTATTGGAAGTGGAACGAAGGGTATGCGACTAGGTGCCACCCCGACTACTTGTCCCGTTTTAAAACCGGTTTTTAGGGGACAAGTAGACGTGAGTCATACCCGTCTAGTTGTATCCTTTCTGAGGAGTTGACAACTAGTCGGGGGGACACCCTGTCATGAGGGTGTGAGGTGTCAAGTTGTCGTTTACGGTCATGACTAGTTGACACCTTCGGTCCAGTAGGTGTCAAGTAGTCGAGGGGACAACTTGACGGCAATAGCATATACGAGGATAAATATATATATTTTACGAGGGTACAAGTAGTCGTCTACGGTCACGACAACCTATCCCCTCAACTCCACTCCACAAGAAATCACCATTCCGGCTGGCACTTCATTTGAAAGTTGGAAAATGATGCCAAACTATCAAGTTCTATATGAATTGGCATGAAGATTCCTAATTTTGTATTTTCAACATCATGTCTTTGTGAGTGAGCCTTTTCAACCATGGTGCAATCAAGAATAAGTAAACAGTTTCTAAGTAGTTAAATAATACATCAAATTAAAGAGAAAACAAAGCTCTACAAATCTACAGTGAGCATTCATTTTTACGATGCATTGTTGGAGAGTTGTAGGCCCTGAAACATAAAAAAATAGGATTTAAAGCTGTTATTTTAACAATTTTACACTTTTAAAAGCGTATATCTCGAAAACTGTTGGAGATATCACAAATCACCACAGAACTAATATTGTAGAGAATTTATCAAGCTTCATTTCTAAATAGTTAGTCATGTCGGTTGAACGCATTTTTCTCAAGATATGAGCGTGTAAGCAAAACATTGAAAAATGCCGCTTTTAAACCACCCTCATCCCTTTAGCACAAGGGATAGAGTTGGGGACTTTTGATATGTTCACCCCCTAACTGGTCCTAATAAAGCTGCAAAGTCAAAAATTGTGTTCAAAACATTCTCTCCAAATTCCTTTGTAAATTGGTCTATTTTTGCATAACTGAAGATCTCACACTCAACACTGAAGCTGCTGCAACAACCGTGGGGATGTGCGTAAACTTGTGAAATTATACATCAAATTAAAGAGAATTCGATGCTATATAAGCTCATGATCAGCATGGATTTTTCCCATCGATATTTAAAAAGTTATAAAAGCCAAATTAGCAAAAAATTGAGGGAACATGTGTTTTTTCAAAAATGTCACATCTTTTAGAGCGGATATCTCGAAAAGTGAAAGAGATATAGAAAAAAATGTGATCAATATTATAGGAAATTATGTAAACTTTAATTTCTTATAGAATAGTCATGTCTGTAAAATGCATAGTTTTCTAGTTATATGCGAGAAACCAAAAAATGGTACCTTTGAACCCCTTAGCACAGGGGGTAGGGGTGGGGACTTTTGATATGTTTACCTCCTCACTACCCTAAACAGAACTGCGGGGTCAAAATTGTCTTCCAAACTTTTCCCTCTATAACACTTTGTTGACTGGGCTATAAGGTCTATAATTTCAATCAGGTACTTGTGGATGAGAATACTGCGTGAGGTCTACTGTTCACAGAACTACTCGTTGTTAAGTTATCCATGAACCGATTATGGAATCTCTAACTACAATTTCGCTTCTTAATTTACTCTCTGTGTGCTGCTTGGTGATTCTTCACAGCTGACACACGTGATTGTGATGATTGGGTGGAGGGGGTGAGTGTATAGGTTTGTGTGTGTGTGTGTGTGTGTGTGTGTGTGTGTGTGTGCGAGAGGATTTGTGGGGGGGTGTAGGAATGATTGTTTAAGTTGATTCAACTTAACATTATGATATTAGATTAGAGCAATAAAAAATTTTGGATTGGCAAAATGCTGGACTCATTGACCCACAAACATACTTTTTTAGTCTATGTGGGTAATTACTATTTCACTATCAGGGTATTGGTATGCTGCACATTCACTGTAATAATACATTTTCGTATAATACTAAATATCGGGGCACCGAGCTTCGCTCCGGATTACAAAAGCTTAGAACATAAAAGCATAGTTTATATTTATTTATTGATAAACAGAAAGAACACAATTCTTTAAAATAATTGGGGAAGGACTAATATGCACAGCCCAAAAATGTTTCTTCCCCGAATTTTGATTTATACACTTATAAATAGTCCAAAAAGTAGGTTATGTTCCATACACTTAAATTCAGGTCCAATTTTCAGTCCAAACATTTGAAAACAGAAAAGTTCCAATTTAGATTGTTCATAAACCAAATTGAATAACAAAATAACACTCATTAATCACTTCGAACTGTAAAATAATTATTAACTCTGAAAATTATGATATACTTTAATTTAGAATGATATACCATGTGATGTCAACAAATCGTTTGATCAAGTTGATTGAAATTTCTAGATAATATTTTTAGTGAGATAAGCTGATTGATTAAGAGCCCCCCCCCCCCAGCAGCTGAGTACATCTGCTAAAAGAGTTTTAGGGTTGAAGGATTAAAAGAAAAATTAACTTTTTTGATGAATTTGGAAACATTGCAAAAATATGTTTTTATTTTAAATATGATTATTATTTTTGATCAATTGTAATGAATAATTTTACCTTTCAAGCCCTTAAGAACGTTTGAATGGCTTCCAACCTTGGCGTTGGAGGAGCATAGTTCGGAAGTTTGACACTCGTAGCGCTGAGTGCAGTGAAGCTTGCAATGCAATCTCTCTCTCTTTTCCCACTTTACCACCAGACCACTTCCCCTCGCAAAAGAAGTTAGTCGAAATAGTAAGTCTTTCATAGAAGAACTGACCCCCAAATAAAAAAATCTATTCACAGTCGCTGGTTTCCATAACTAATTGATTGTTGTAGACTGGCCTGAAAATATTCGTGGCCCTTGAAGCCTCTTGAAGAGGCTAGCCACTTACTGTGAGAAGATTCACTTTCAACTGCCAGCAATCCTCATGAATAACATCAATGCTTCCCATTCAGTCAATGCTGACCGACTTGGGTACTCTAAAGGGTAGTTCACTTTCAACAGTCAGTATTGCTAGTGAATAGCATCAATGTTTCACCTTTAACTAATGCTGATCAGTGTAAAGCTGCTTGGTTGTGTGTCTGCGTACCTAATAAATAACATCGAAGCTCGTCACGTTCAACTAATGCTGACATTTTTGAGTGAATCTCACTATAGAGCAGCTTGGTTGAGTGTCATAATACCTCGTGAATGATATCAATGTTCTTTGTTTGGTAGGAAGTTTAGAAACACTCTCTGTGTTTAGTTCCGCAGACGTTCCAATAGGTACTCAATATGAATGTTCATGCTCAAGCACACTGCCAATTTATGATGGGAGAATAGTGTGATATTCAAAGAAAGTCACTTGTTGCAAATCTTGAGAATGACTCTCAAAACTAAAACTGTTGCAACAGTCGTATGGGAATGCGTGAAATAGTCGAATTATACATGAAATGAGAAATAATTGAATGCTCTACAATCTCGTAACTAGCACATTCTTGTTTCATCAATTGTTGAAAAGTTATAAGACTTGAAAGAGCAAAAAAATGGAGAAAAACTGGTTTTTCGATAATGCATCACTTTAGAACATGAATATCTCGAAAAGTATAGGATTTATCGAAAACCTCTTTCAAACAAAACTAGTAGGAAATATATTAAGCTTCATTTTTATAAAGTTGATTATGACAATAGAACACATTGTTTCCAAGATATAAGCATGTAAGTAATAAGTGGAAAAAATGTAAAGGACAAAACTTGTTGGTAATTTTGTAAGCTTCAATTTTTCACAAAATACAAATGTTCATAAGATGCATAGTTTCCGAGATATATGCAAAAAAATGAAAAAACATACTCTTAACTAAATAGATGAAACGATTGACTCACGAAATAACAAATAATCAACTCTACTACAGGAAATTATTCACTCAACTAACAAGTATTCAGATGGCCAATATTTATTTTATTTATTTTATTTATAATTTTTACAAAGTAGCACTGATTGGGAGAGAAAAACTAAGGATACTCCTTGTACTATTTTGCTCCTAAATTTAGATAACATTTTAAATGTCCGAAATAGGGTTATGGTTTCACTTTCCAAAAATTTAGTCCATTTTCACTAAAAAACAACGAAAACTAAGAATTTTAAATTTTGGACGGTTAAAAACAGAATAAAAACCAAAAATATCACACTCAAACCACCATTAATTAAAGATTAATCACTTATAACATAGTCCAATATTTACAGTTTATTAACACAGCATGCAACACTATCACTGTCTGTATCTTTTACCCGGACTCTGTATCACAGGTCGCGTATCACGTATCTTTACCACTGTTCCGTATCACGTGCTCGCGTATCCGTATCACCGTCCTGTATCTTGTATCTTGATACAACTGTCACGACAATAATAATTAAATTATCACTACACTACACAGGTAACTATTACGATACTGTTAATATACAATAAATTATCACTTTAACTGTCACTAAACAATTATCACTATACCTGTCACTGTACAATTATCACAGTTACCACTAGTAGCTGCCAGGCTTTGGGTACGGCTGACACTGTTTTCCTTTACCACTGAACGTCTTGCTTATCACTCACTATTAACACTGACTGACTAGGCGAGCGATCCCTCTATACCCAACATTTTTATTCCAGAACAATCCAGAAGGGTGGAGGCTTCTTCCCTATTATCCACACAATAAACAAACCAGAAGTAACCAGTACTTTCTAGAAGACCCTAGAGATGTAAACAAAAAAGGTGAATCAGTCCCATAGACAATAGGAACCTATCACGTATCAGCCACCCTGCTGCCCCATTCTGGCATTTCCGGCTCTTCAGGACCCGGCGGCTCTCATAACTTTGTCTCCCTTTATTTGTTTCCATCTCTGTTTCTCCTTCATACCACCACAGAGTAGAGAAGCACTACTATGGTATATTTATTCCGTGATACCACTCACGAACATGTGTGAATTCCTTAACAATAACAGTAGTATAATATTGTGATGCAACTACATAAATGGCGGTGTTTCAACATATAATTATAATTATTGTCGAATCTCTGAATATAAAATAACATCCGTCCCATCAAAACACGATCGGGTGTTTCTTTCATTCTCTCCCTCTGAGAGAGAGCAAGTGTGTGATAGATATAAGGTAAACATCATGGTTGAATAAAATGTATAAAAACTTTTAAAAACGTATAATGATTTGTTTCTTTCTGCAGGACTACTTGATCGTTTTTCTATAGAATACAGGTTATTAGTAGAATCATAGAAAGAAAATATCTGAGCACCGAGCTCCGCTAAACAGATTGCATTTTAAACAATAACACAATTTTTTAAAATGATTGGGGAAGGACTAACAGACACAGCCCAAAACTGTTTCTTCCCCGAATTTTGATTAATGCACTATACATAGTCCAGAAAGTAAGTTATGTTATTCCATACACTTGAATTCAGGTTCAATTTTCAGTCAAAACATTTGAAAACAAAAAGTTCTAATTTAAATTGTTTACGAACCAAATTGAATAACAAAATAACACTCACTAATTAATTAAAATTGTCAAATAATCACCAACTTTGAAAATTATGATATACTCTAGTATAGAATGATTATCATGTCATGTCAACAAATCAGATTAGTTTGATCAAGTCGATTAAAATTTCTCACTGATTGATTGATTACACAGCTGGAAATAATTCTGTTTCTCTCCCACACACGAATCTTCTGTTTCAACATACGACGAAATTATCATCTGTTTTTCCAAGGATGAATAATTATTATCCTTTTTATGTCCTTCAGCGAGTTTTCCCAGGGATGAGACCTAGTGTAATCGAATTTTTTAATCATAGACCTACTATGTTCCAAATTTCATGAAAATCGTTAGAGCCGTTTTCGAGATCCGTGGAACATAAATATCCAGATATAGAAATAACCAGATATAAATATATAATAGATATATATATAATAATAACAGAAATTGCTCGCTTAATGTAATAGGATGAACGAACAAGTTGAAGTTCAATGACGATGACTGACACATACCACAGAGAAGAAGTAAGAGAATGTAAGATAATCTTCTACTTTGTGCACAGACACAGTGTTAGTGTAGGCTTATTGTCAGTGCAATCGGTCACAAAATCACGAAGCAAACCTAGACGAAAGGAGTCCCCAAGGTCATTACTCCCAGCAACTCAGCCAGTACAAGTCGAAGGTGACAGCTACTGAAACTGCCCCACTCCTACCTCCCCGATACTTTACGCACACGCGGTGCTTGCGCACGAGCGCAAGTATACACATTTGCTTGTTCAAACAATCTACATTTCCAAACGGATACTTATAATGAGAAACAAAAAATCGCATTAGCTAGCGAGTTAACACCCACATATTCTAGTATAAATATAAAACTGAAGATTGCACTATAAAACGCAATAAAAAATCAATATTTTGTAAAAAAAACAGGAATATTTTGTAATTAAAAAATGGACGACTTGAAAGAGCATATTTTGAAGATAATTGACCTAAAGTTTCATTGCTGTGGTGTTTATTGTTTGCATTTGCAGTATGTACGAAAAATGCTCAAAATGTACACTTCAAGGTCACACATAGGCCACAATAATTTTTTTTAATTTTTTGAATAGCATATTCGGTTTTAACTGAATGAACTTCAACAAAAAAAAGTGGAAATTTTTTTTGTTCAAACACCCTTAAGGTTTCTTTATCCTTTAGGTCGTGTTAATATTTTACAGGTTATACGTCAGCTTATGAATTTCGGGGATGAGATATTTTGATTTTTCACAAACGCACTCGCTCATCACTTCCATTATCCACAGACGACTAAAGTCTCAACTGTTTTCCAAGGATGAATTATCCTCTTAATATGTCGTTCAGCGAGTTTTCCTAGGGATGAGACCTAGTGCAATCGAATTTTTATATCATGAACCTACTATTTTGCAAATTTCATCAAAATCGTTAGAGCCGTTTTCGAGATCCGTTGAACATAGATACAATGATATGTCATACCCAAATAACCATATATATATATATATATATATTATATATATATATATTATATATATATATATATATATATATAAGACACTTTAAAGGTTGTAATATGAATTGAAACAGGAGACTTAAGATTGAAAACACTTAAAAACTTACATTAGAAATGGGGGAAATTTTCGGGAACTGTAGTTCTAATGTAAGTTTTTAAGTGTTTTCATGCTATATATATATATATATATATATATATATATATATATATATATATATATATATATATATATATAACACATAACAGAAGACACTTTAAGTCCTATCACCAACTACACCCACCAAATCCATCAATCCAGTAATTGCATCTCCAAAAATTGCATCTACCTCCTTTCCTGCAACTTCTGTCCTGCCTTCTACATTGGTGAAACCACCTCTGCCCTAAACCTCCGGATCAAAAATCACAGGGCTTCCTTTAAAAATAGTACTTCCCTACCCATGGCTCTGAGCACAACAAGAACTTTGACCAATGCTTCAAAGTCAAAGTCCTTGCCACCCTCCCTCCCACAGCCCCCTCCATAGATGTCAAGACAACAGAATTGGCTTTTATTTGGGTGCTTGGAGCTGCTTCCAGTCCTGGTCTCAGCAGACAACAATAGTACCGTAGCTATCAACTCTACACCAACTGTTTAATTAAATTGAACTAAATAAATTTCATCATATAATAAATTTCACAGCCATCAAATATATATTAAATGTTCAATAAAAATAAATTTCATTCAAGTTCAATTCTACAAGTCCTTTCTCCAATTTTAGTCTAATTGTTTTTTGTTTTTTGATTTCTAATTTTAAATCTCCTATTTTCTATCAATTCATAAGCTACACCTTTCCTTATCCATAACCCACTCAAATCTTAAATATCCCGTTTGTAACCTCCCCCTAAATACCCCATAATGTCCCCTGAATCTGTACCCTTTTTGTCTCCATCCGTCTGCACCGCGTAATCTGTGGTCTCTGCTGCTACAATTGACTCTCAGTGCGTACTCTGTGGTCACGACCTTTTGATTTCAACTGTAGGCTACCCTCTTAGTGCTCGGTTGAGGAAGGAAACTCACTTTCCGAAAATTTCCGTTTCTAATGTAAGTTTTCAATCTATTTATGTCTTGTGTCTCCTGTTTTGATTTATATTACAAACTTTGAAGTGTCTTCTGTTATGTGCTATATCATTTAAAACAGGAGACACGATATAAATAGATTGAAAACACTTGAAAACTCACATAAGAAATGGGGGAAATTTTCGGAGACTGAGTCTCCTTTCTCAACCGATAAGACTGCAGTTTTGAATCCAACTCAGTGCCTCCTTGATATATATATATATATATTATATATATATATATATATATATATATAATAGTATAATTCAGTAATAGGTAGTAATGATGGTGTTATTAAAATAATAGGTATAATTCCCACTAATATGTATTGCTTTATTTAATTAATTTGAATTTTTGTAGCGTTGCTATATCCTGTATATGTATTATATTTTCTATAATATGTTGTATTTATGAAAATATAAAATGCAAGAAATAACTAATTTTCGGAAAAACAGAAGATTGTGAACAATCTTAGAAGTAGCAAGGCCCATCATTGAAAGTCCCATACTGAGTTAGATCTTGTATCTTATAAAATTGTAAGAATCTGTAAATTGATGGCGCGGTTGAACCACACTTATTATACCAGTAGTTGAACCAAATAAGATGAAACTGTGAAAATTTCAACAAATCAAAGAGAGTTTCAAGGTTCCCTCCGGTTAATTAATAAAGCACCTGACCACTGAATGTTTAGTTATACTCAGCACATTGATACCTTTGTAAATTTCCACTTTTTTTAATTATTTAAGTACGAATTTTGATGGTGGAGAATCTCAATGCTTGGGGAACATGGTAAAACAGAATCATTATAGATTGTTTCAGCGTTCAACTTCAAATTTTTACTTTTCTCTTCCACTTAGAAAATTGCTTTATGGTGAAGCAGTATCAAAATTAAGATTTAATCAATGTAAAGTAATACTAATAAGAAACTTATTAGTTCCTTCTTCTAAATTTTCTCATCTAGATGTACAAAGGTGGAGCCGTTGTGACTGGGATACCGTTGTGTCCATCAAAAAACATAACGGTTGGAACATGAGTACCTACTATTGCTGAAGGGTATATTGAATGATCCATAGGAAATATCTGGTTTCAAATACCTGGTTTCAAATTAATAAGTTAGCTTGATATACGGTATCTTGTACTAATAATTATGTTCTCTGAGTATATATTATATTATCTGGGTAAAAATCAATCAGACGTATTTTCCGCAGGTATATAATTGCAACTCAAGATAGAGAGCTGCAAGATGTGGTGCGAGATGTTCCAGGAACTCCTGTTATGTACTTACATCAGAAAGCACCCACCTTGGAAGAACCATCCAAGTTGAGTCTGAAAGTAGCACAACAGAAGGCCATTCAAAGGTAAATTGGTAATCAAGTTCATAATAATAATTATTAAACAAAAATCCAATGTTGAATGTTTTAAACCAAACCGAAGACTTCTGCTACTGCAAATATTTAACTCAGGCTGAACAGCTAGAAGGAAATTCGATGAGAGATACTATTCAAAATTCATAAAATTTCCTTGCACTGAAAATAGGTAGGATCTACAGGTACGTAGCTCAGATAAGGAGCAGATATGGTCTAATGAGAAGATCCTCAGTTGTTCAGTGTAGGAGCGAGCGAAAGTTGGAATTAGGCAACTGCACATGTCTGACTGCTGTATTCCTATTATTCTTCTGTATTCATATTATAAAATTACGGTATGCTAGTATCTTGACTCAAATAGTTGGCAAAAACTAAGCTCGTTGATAAAATGTTTTTGCTAAGCTTAGATAGTAGCTTCTTGATGCTGAGGAAGGGGCAAATCGGTCCAGCGATCAATATGAGTCCGTGACTGTACCTTGAGTTCCATGGCCGACTGTATTTCAAGGTCTGAACCAGTAATTTGATCGACTGATGAAAGTCGATTGTATTCTATGCTTTTTACTGGACTAGCAGGTAACCTGTGCTTTGCAACGGGAAAAAGTTTGTGTTGTAAAATGCAAACTCCTTATATCCAGGAAACATTGATTAAACCTGGAACTAAAAACCTGACGAATTGTAAAATTGACAAACTGAAAAATTGACGTACTGAAATCTTGAATAACTATAAAAACCTATAACCATCCTCGGTAAATCAAGAATCTTAATACAAAACTTCAATTTAATCAGCTCAGTAGTTCAGACGGCATTATGCGTCAAACATAATATTTCGTATATCGTACATGTATAAGCCAATTCTTTTCTTTATAATATTATAGAATATCGAGGCTCCGAGCTTCGCTCTGAAGTACAAAAGCAAAGAAGCATAAAAGCATAGTTAGTATTTATTTATTGACACAGACACAGAACACAATTCTTTAATTTGATTGGGGAAGGACCAACAGGCTGTAACCAACCTTATTTGAGATTACTAAAATAAAGCTGCTTAGCACTATAGGAAGCTATGCTGGTCATGAGGGCCAGTGAATTTTGGCAATCTTGGTTGAAAGAAAAGAATATAACCAAATTCCAATTGAATCTTATATATTTTTTATAATAAGAAAATAAAATTATACTTAAATATTCATAACAGCTTTTAAAAGAATAGAGTTACATAATTTTGATATTTAAAATAATTAAGTTACATCATTTTTGATATTATAAATTTAAAAAGTCTATAAGAGAAACCCGGGTATTGAAGATTCCGTTGAAGTGTAGAAAAACGCAGATAAACGAAGCTTAATTCATTATAAAATTAGATGGACTTGGCTGAATTGTTGACAAGATGTAAAATGAAATGTTCTGCTTACCGCACTGATTGTAGATTGAAATATAACTTGGTATAATTAATACTTATATTCTTTTGTTCAATGTCATAGTGTTTTTCCTTTAAGTCCTGTATTATTTTGTTGGAGTAATATCGATTTCAGATATTGGCTTCATAATTCGTATTTTAAAAATCCATGTGAATTATTTGAAGTAAATAAAAAACCTATGTCAATGGAATAGTACAAGATCAGTAAAGACTTACCCAACTGGGTTATTACAAGATTCAATCAGACATTAGATAACTAGTAGTTCTGTGAACAGTAGACCTCACGCAGTATTCTCATTCACAAATACCTGATTGAAACTATAGACCTTATGGAATACAGCAAAAGACTGGCTTCTCCACACACACATCTGTGTAATCACTTGTCAGCTGATTTATGATGAATAATTCTATAGTCTGATTTTCACTTTCCTTGCCCTATTACCATAGTAAGGAAAGTATTGCTTTCCGAAAAAATTGAGGTACCCCAATTTCTAAATTTCAATATGTTTCAAGGTCCTCTGAGTCCAAAAAAGTGGTTTTTGGGTATTGGTCTGTATGTGTGTGTGTGTGTGGTGTGTGTGTGTGTGTGTGTGTGTGTGTGTGTGTGTGTGTGTATATATGAGTGTATGTGCGTCTGTGTACACGATATCTCATCTCCCAATTAACGGATTGACTTGAAATTTGGAACGTAAGGTCCTTACAATATAAGGATCCGACACAAACAATTTCGATCAAATGCGATTCAAGATGACGGCTAAAATGGCGAAAAAGTTGTAAAAAACAGGGTTTTTCGCGATTTTCTCGAAAACGACTCCAACGATTCTGATTATATATCTGAAATTCATCGATAAGCTCTATCAACTGCCACAAGTCCCATATCTGTAAAAATTTCAGGAGCACCACCCCATCCATGCAAAGTTTGATTTTAGATTCTCAATTATCAGGCTTCAGATACAATTTAAACAAAATTTTTGAGTGGAATAGATTGAGCATGAGAATCTCTACAATTAATGTTCAGTAACATTTTCACCTAAAATTTAAAATAAGCTCGATATTCGAGAAAATGTGATTATCCAATTGCAAATTGTTTGCAACTGTTGATTCTATTAAATGATTCACTATGAAGAGATAGCAGACCTCGTGTGTCTCCAGCGTTATTGCCCTGTCACCAGCT